>NC_080423.1:53578555-53873555 GCF_029873635.1 Malania oleifera
AAGGATCGAATTTGATGTTGTAGGATAGGGATTTGAGAAGTTCCCATGTTCAATATTAAGCAGGGATGGATGATGGAAGAGCCACGAATCTGCAATGTTGGAGATAGGCAGCAGGCAGCTTGTGGTGCTGCAACTATTGTCGGTGAGGCTACAATGATAATGGTGCTGTGGTTGTGGCCCACAATTCAAAGGAAAGGAGATTCCAGTAACTAATTCAGGAGTTGTTAATGATCTGGTTGGGTGCCGTGGTTGGAGGCTGCAGTTGTTATTCCGAGTTGATGGCTTGGATTTCAATTGTGGTTGGACAGACTTGACTGATGGTTGTTTGATGGTTGGGCTAGGGATGGTAGTTTGATGTTTGGGGGGGCAGTGGTGGATGTATGTTTGATGATGGTAACGATGGAGGATCGAGAATGAGGCTCTGATATCAAATTTGATACAGGACACACAAAGGAGGGATGCAAGAAAATAGAGAAAACGATAGGAAAATAACCAGGATCTTAAAAGAGAAAATAAAAATGAAGACAAAACTCAATTGGGTAAATGCTCAATCATCCAATCCGTCCCCGATGGTAACACGTCAAGCCTTTATATAGGCTTTCTCCCAATATCAAATAAGTAAACAATCCTAATTAATGAAACATAATATCAAATTCTTAAAAATTAAGGCAGTACATAAATGTAATATTTTTAAATAATAAAAACCCTAGATAACCATAAAGACCTTAGATAATCTACTAGTTTATTAGCTTATAAAATCCAACCATAAAATAAGAAAAAATCCTTAAAAGAGTAAACTACAAGATTGCCCAAATATCCTTAAAATGCCAAACAAGAAATGAGAGTTTCATTGGACTCTAAAGCTACCACGAATTTTTTTTTTAGAAAAAAAAAAAAAATATGACTGAAGCACACGTACGTAGACATCCTGACACTTAGTAAAGTATTTAAGGCTGCTTGCAATGCCGTTGGTGTAGGTATAGGCAGTGTTTTGAGCCAGGGGACACCCAGTAGCATTCTTTGGTGAAAAACACACCAAGGTTAAACAAAGATATAGAACTTATGAAAAAGAGTTCTGTGTTGTGCTTAGATCCCTCCACCACTCAAAATATTATTTATTGCCTCACGAATTTGCATGGAAGCATTGTGATATTTGGGTTCTACGCATGCTAGGTGGGTAGAATTCTTAAATGAGTACACCTTTGTTCTCAAATATCATTCAAGTGTTGAACGTTTTGATGGCCTCAACTGATGTAACTATTCTCCAAGTGATGAGTACTGAGGTTATAGAATTTAAAAAATTGAAGACTGCTTCTAATTCTGCAATCAATTTTTTTAGAGAAGTCAGTAATGGAATGCACATGAACAATGTTGATTATGTTATCCATGATGGTAATTTATTTAAGGGCACCAGACCATGCATTCCCTGCACTTGATTTCAAGATTTCTTCATTTGAAAGTTGCATGGAGGTGATTTAGCCAAACATTTAGGTCAAAGCAAGATCATTGCCATAGTTAAGGATAGGTTTTATTGGCCTTCATTAAAGAAAGAAATCACAAAGATAGTGTCTCAATGTTGCACTTGTCATCTAGAAAAAACTAGGAAATGAAATATTGGACTTTACATATCTCTCCCTTAGCCACACATGCCATGGAAAGACTTCTAATGCTTCTCGTATTGGCAAGCTATTTTTCATGGAAGTGGTCAAACTACATGCTTGCCAAGCTCCATAGTGTATGGTAGAGACGTCAAGTTTATTACTTACTTTTGGAAGTTGTGTGGCACAAATTTGATGTTTTCTTCCGCTTTCACCCCTAGACTAATGGTCAAAAAGAGATTGTTGATAATAGATTGGGTGATTTTCTTAGGTTTGATCCTAGGATAAAAATTTAAAAAAAAAAAAAGGGTGCATGGTACTTGGTATTGCCTATTATTGAGATTGCTGTGTAACAATTCAATAAATAGGTCCATAGGCAAGGGTCCATTTGCGTGTCTTTGGATACAAATCTCATGTTCCCATTGAATCTGTTCCTTTACCACTTGATGCCAACATTTGAAAATGTTTCAAGTCCATTGCACAACATATTCATGATTTGCATCCTCAGATTATGAGCAGATTTGCCGTAATTAATATAGAATATGAATTTGCTATTCATGTGCACCGTAGACCTAGATATTTTAATGTAGGTGACAGTGTCATGGTTCACATTTGTGCTCAACACTATCCCAAACTCATTTAAGAAATTTTTTTAATACGACAACAACCAAAGCCTTAAGCCCCACTAGGTGCGGTCGGCTACATGAATCCTTTTCCGTCAATTTATGCAATCATGGACAATTTCCTTCAACAAATTCAGGGCTATTAAATCCTTACTCACTATCTCATTCCAAGTTATTTGAGGTCTACTCCTACCCCTTCTACTACCCTTCACATTAACTAAATAACTCTTCCTCACTAGCGCACTATGTGGCCTACATTGCAAGTGCCCAAACCATCTGAGTCGTCCCTCCCTTATCTTATCTTCTACGGGAGCTATGTCTAACTTACCGCAAATATGTTCATTTCTTAATTTATCTTTTAGCAATATACCACTTATCCATATAAGCATTCTCATCTCGACAATTTTTACTTTTTGAATATGTTGTTTCTTAGTCGCCCAACATACTAATCATATAGCATAGTTGGTCCTACAGTAGTTCTATAAAATTACCCTTTTAATTTTAATGATATTCTATGATCACAGAGCCATTTTACCCAATGTACTTTAACTTTATGTATTATATCTTCTTTGATTTCTCCTTCAGCTTGCATAATAGATCCAAGGTATCGAAATCTACTTGATCTATTGATTCCTTAATCATCAAGTTTTAACTTTGTCTCCAGTACTCCTATTATTGAAATTACACTTCATATTTCTGTCTTATTTCTAATTTATCCTAAAGCCTCTAGATTCTAAAGTTTCTCTCCATAATGCTAGCTTAGATTCTACTCCACCCTTAGTTTCATCAATCAAAACAATATCATCTACAAACAACATACACCATGAAACCTCATTTTGAATACTCCTAGTCAATTCATCCATCACTAAAGCAAAAAGATAAAGGCTCAAAGTAAATCCTTGATGTACACCTATTGTGATTGGAAATTCTCTAGTCTCTCCACTTATAGCCCTAACACTAGTCATTACTCCATCATACATATCTTTAATGACATCAATATACCTACAACACACACCCTTTTTTTCTAAAACCTACCCTATCACACACTTTATCTAAGTCAATAAATACGATATGCAAGTCTCTTTTCTTTTCCCTAAACTTTTCCATTAATCTTCTTAAAAGATATATAGCTGTTGTAGTAGATCTCCCACGCATAAAACCAAATTGATTTTTTGAGACCTTCATTTCTAGCCTTAATCTTTGTTCAACTATCCTTTCCCACAGTTTCATTGTATGACTCATAAGTTTAATTCCACAATAGTTATTACAATTTTGAATATCTCCTTTATTTTTGTACATAGGTATTGAAGTGTTTTTCCTCCATTCATTTGGCCTATTCTTAGTTTTTATAATTGTGTTAAATAAATTAGTTAACCATATAATTTTGTTATCACCTAAGCATTTCCAAACTTCAATAGGGATGTTATCCGATCTTATAGCTTTTCCATTTTTCATCTTTTTTCGTGCAAACTTAACTTTGTTAACTCTAATCTTGTGAAAAAATCTCATATTTTTCGTCTTTTGCTCATTTTTCAATTCTAAGTTTAAGCCTTTTACTTGGTTTTCATCAAATGGCTTGCTAAAGTAACTTCGCCATCTTTCTTTTATGTTTTCTTCCTTAACCAAGACAATATCATCCTCACTTTTTAATACATTTTACATTACCTAAGTTCTTACTCTATCTTTCTCTAGCTCTAGCAAGTTTAAATATGTCTCTTTCCCCTTATTTGTATCTAATCTATCACACAAATTATTAAATAATCTATGTTTAGCTTCACTAGCAACCTTTTTTGCATCTTTTCTCGCCTCTTTATACTTTTCAAAGTTTTCCATGTTTCCACATTTTTGCCATTGTTTTTACAGCTTTTTGAACATCTTGATCCCACTACCAACTTTCTTTGCTATTCGAGAATCCTCCTCTTGATTCATCTAAAATCTCTTTCTATCTTTTTAATAGAACTAGCTATCCTACTCCAAAGAGTGTTTGTGTCTACACCATTTTCTATAGTCGAATCACCATCTTTGATCATTTTATCTTTAAATTTTATTATATTTTCATCCTTTAGGTTCCACCACCTAGTTCTTTTAGACCAGTTCATTTTATCCTTTCCCTTCCATTTTTTAATACATATATCTAATACTAAAACTCTAAGTTGTATGGTTAAGTTTTCACCTGAGATAACTTTACAATCAGTACACAATAAACGATCTACCCTCTTAGTTAAGAAAAAATCTTTTTGACTTTTATTTTGTCCGCATTAGAAGGTTATTAAGTATTCTTCTCTGTTCTTAAAGCAAGTATATATTGTAATAAAATCATATGAAATGGAGAAGTCTAAGATCATCTCCCCAAGCTCATTTTTGTCTCCATATCCATATCCTCCATGGATCCTCTCATAACATTCATTATCCCTTCCAACATGTCCACTCAGATCTGCTACTATGAATATTTTCTCAGTCCTTGATATGCCTTGTATAATATTATCCATATCTTCCCAAAATTGTCTCTTAAGGTTTTCAGGTTAAGCCTACTTAAGGAGCATAAGCACTAATGACATTTATTATCTCTTAGCCTAAGACAATCTTGATTTTCATAATTCTATCCCCTACACTTTCGACATCTCCCATGCTATCTTTTAAGTTTTTATCTATCATAACTCCTACCCCATTCTTATGTTTTTCTTTTCCAGTATACCAAAGTTTAAATCCTAATATTTCAATTTTTCTAGCTTTCTCCCCCACCCACTTAGTTTCTTTAAGGCAAATTAGATTAATTTTTCTTCTAATCATTGTGTCCACAATTTCCATACTTTTACTCGTATATGTCCCTATATTCCAAGTTGCTAATGTAACCTAGTCTCTTGAACTAACTTCTTTACCCGCCCAAATTCAGAATGATGCGGGAACCCTCGCATATTTGACACCATCCCTAAGAAATTTTTTTAATGAAAAGAATAATTACAAAGAATAGAGGATAAGAAATCCTCTCAGTAAAGCAGAGAGATAACAAAGAAACGCAATTACATCAAAGCTGCCTTCCTATCTCCTTGGACATCAAAGAAACGCAATTACATCAAAGCTGCCGTCCTATCTCCTTGGACATCAAACAGCAACAAACCCTCAAAAATCCCAAAAGAATGTGTCCAAAAAGAAGCGTAAAAGATGACTTTCTCTCAAAGTAAAGAAGGGATCTTCTTAGCTCTGTAAATTCTGGCATTCCTTTCAATCCACATCACCCACAGCACTAAAAAAACTGCATAGACCCAAAAATTCTTCCCTGTTTTATTCTTCCCAAAGCCTCAAAACTTTACCTATAAAAAGTCAAAGATAGATTCTGGAGCCACATACTCTTCTCCAAAAAACAAAACAGGTTGTTCCACATGTGCCTCGCCACCTTAAAATGAAGAAGTGGCTAGAACTCTCAATTGAACCACTGCACAGCATACAAATATCCGGACTAAGAGCTTTGTGGGTCTCCCGATCTGTAACACCTTATTCATCTTAATCTTATTGTGTATGAGAGTCCAAACCACATTACCTAGACCCATGCCCTTTTCAGACTTAGGCTTCCTAACAGCATCCCAACTAACCCAGTGATCCATTTATTTTCCCCACTACCAAACCATAAAAAATCCCTCATGATCTTTTCCAACTTACTAGCCACCTTGGGAGGTAGTTTAAAAAGGGTAAGGTAATAAATGGGAATGTTACTAGGGAAGCACTAATAAGTGTAATTCTACCTCCTAACAAGAGACAAGCCTTCTTCAAACCCTCCAATCTATTGCCCACTCTCTCAATCACAGGATCCCATAAAGCATCAGACAGAGGATTTCCCCCAAGAGGAAGACCAAGATATAAAAGCGGCCAAGAAAGGGATTACAAATTTACAATCTGCTAAAGATCTAAAATTCTCAAAATCTCTACTACACAGATTGATACCTGCTAGGGCAGTCTTAGAAAAATTAATTTTTAAGCCTGAAGCTGATAGGTCTACTGCACAGAATGATACTAGCTAGGTCACCAAGCTGATAGGCCTAAAGTCCTTTACTCTTCTAGACATATCCTTTTTAGGAATCAGAACAATGAAAGTAGAACTCACACTCTTGCTCACTTCTGCATTCCTATGAAATTTCTCAAAAAAAAATTCAAGACATCCTCTTTTACGACTTCCCCCAGGTATCCTGAAAAAAAAGCCATAATTCATCGTCTGGGCCTGGTGCTTTCTCCCTTTCCATATTGAACACAGCTCTCTTTGTTTCCCCCAAATCAAATGGTCTCTCCAACCACTTAGCCACCGAAGCCCAAAAGGTTTCCAATCCAACCCCTCCACCATCAATCTATTCTTGCCCTCATCTCGAACAACCCTTCATAGAAATTTGTAACCTCCTCCCCGTATGATTATGATCTCTCATCACCTACCCTGAATCAACCTCCAACTCCTTAATGAAGTTCTTCCTTCTCCGAACTCATTTAAGAAATTGCATGCTTGTGCCATTTGCCAACTACCCATTATAGAAAACTTGGATCTAGTGCTTAGAACATTAGTCTCATTTTCAATGTGAAGGATTTGACACCTTATTGAGGTACCTTTGAACTAGTGCTCATACAAGTTTGCAGTTCCATTGGTACCCTCCGTTCCACAATAGGAGTATAGATCAAGGCTATATTGGATGACAAATTTGTGACCTATTCAAGGATTTCGTTGATACTTATTTCAGCAAAGCTTCTATAGGATGATCTCCATGCACTTGATCATAATATCTTAGGCTGGTACTTGCTGTCTAACTCTCAGGAGTCGAGTTCTTCAGCTGACGGACTGTGATAGAGGACTACTTTTGTCGCCTTTAAACAATTTTATAAAAGGTGTAGGTTTAAGAAATTAAGAATTTTAAATTAGTTTTGGAATATTAGATAGTTTCAAGGATTTTTAATTACTTTGGAGTTATTTTATAATTTTTGTTATTGTTTTGGGGTTATTTTGTAATTTTTGATAGTTTTATCTTCAGAGTTTTTGGACTGCCTATAAATATAGGCTTATGATGTTAGGGTAATTTAATTTTTTTGGATGATTAATTGAATCTACATTATTCTTTCTCACGTCCATGGTTGTTGCTCTTTCTCTATGTCTCTCTTTCTTTACAGTTTCTCTCCCTTCTCTTTTCTCTCCTCCCTACCTTTCTTCCTCTTTCTCTTCTTTCTCTACTTTCTCAACTATCTGTCCTATTCTACATGAATTATCAATTTTTTTTTAGTTAATTTACGGCTGTTTTGGATATCTATTTACGCAGGTTTTCTTTTGATATTTAATTTCATTGGGCTTATTTTACAATTTTTTATTACATTGGTAATATTGTGTAATGTTTGATTGTTTTGTCTTCAACCTTTCTAGTTGCCTAAAAATATAGGCTTATGGATGTAAGAAAGAGAACATCATATACAAACACTTAAGATATGATTCAAGCATGGTCTTAAATGCCCATAAAATTGTCAAAATTTCAACTTTCCACCACCCTAGCAATCGAAATGGTATTCAAAATCTCTCCTGAAAAGTTTTCTTTGAAATTTCCACAATATGTCCAAAATCTGGCAAAACATTGAAATTTCAACAAAAAATTTCGAAAATGTAACTATGGAACAAATTTTCCTTGAAACTCAAATTTGAGATTCAAAAGCCAAAATTAAAATTGTTATCTTAATAAATCTTCTATTTATTGAAAATAAAGACTATTGCAAGAAGGATACAAATAATAACTTTCATAGTTTTGAAATTTTATGCAAAATTAAACTTAGATATTAGCTACAACATTTTCTTCAACCTTATCTGTATTTACATAATAACTAATACTTAATTGATTTATAAATTTCATTTATATTCATTGAATATGGATCGATTTATGAATTTCATTTATATTGATTGAATATGGTTAATCTAATTATTGTATTACAGGTATTGCACCTTATACATCACATGCTTGTCATTTTTCTTCACAAAATTTCAGCTCCAAATCTTGCATTATTATATTATTAACACTTTCTGAAGTTGCAGTAAAAAATTCCATGCTTTACTACTAATTTTCATCATTTTTTAAAACTGAGATCTAAACTCATATCAACACCAAAATTTCCATCAAATTTTGTGTGCCTTTGAATTCTTGAAATTTTAATCATATCAAAATTTAAAACCATGCGTTCAAAAAAATTTTTAGAAGATCCTTGACCAAGGCAGAACAATTGGAGTTCCAAAACACATTATAAGTCATTATATGCCATATAGGCCCATGTGAATAAGGGTTTTTACAATGACATTCATGGCCTAACGGCTCTTTTGGGCCATTACGCCATAGAATTAATTTTTCATTTCACTTAACAAATAAAAAAGAACATGCTGGAGCCAATTCATGCAGCTAGTCAAGGAGAAATTTCTTATAAGAATTATGAATTTAGCATACACCCATAAAATACCAACGACTCAAAGTAACTATGCTAGTTAAATTAAGAAGTTTTTAAAATTCCTATGAAAGTAGCTGGGAGTTCAGAGAAGTACATGAAAGAGTTTCCATGGTCGAGTATTGGGGAGGATAAGAGGGATCATCTTGACATAGAATGAATTTGTCATTTCATTTAAAATATAAAAGAAAAGCATGCTGGAGCCAATTCATGCAGCTAGTCAAGGAGAAATTTCTTATAAAAATTATGAATTTAGCATAAACCCACAAAAATACTAATGACTCAAAGTAACTATGCCAGTTAAATTAAGAAGTTTTTAAAATTCCTATGAAAGTAGCTGGGAGTTCGGAGAAGCATATGAGAGAGATTCTATGGTCAAGTATTAGGGAGGATAAGAGGGATCATCTTGATAGTTGGGAGGCGGTTAGGAGACCAAAATCTGAGGGAGGCCTAGGCATCGATAGTTTGGTTTCTAAAAACATTTCCTTAATAGGAAAAGGGCTATAGATATTCCCCTTAGAATCAAATTCATTATAGTCACAAAGTAATTAAGAGTAAGTATGGTATTCATAAAAATGGGTGGGATACTAAGGGGAGTAATATTGTCTCTCATGCATGCCCTTGGAAATTTATGTCACAAGCTTCTGGCTATTTCTTTCCTCTCATTCATTTTTCTATTGGAGTCGGGGATAAGATTCGTTTTTGGGAAGATATTTGGTTGGGTGAGACTTCATTGGAATATCTTGTGCCTTGGTTGTATAGATAACTCTATGCATGATGCATCAATTTTAGAATTTTATTCTTTTGAGGGGGTATTGTGTCTTGGGACTTCCATTTTTCAGGATTCTTAATGAGAGAGAGATGATGAGTTGACTTGCCTGTTCAGTGTACTAAATTCTTTCATTCCCAATTATAAAGGGGATGCTAGGCTCTGGATTAGTGACTCTTCGGCATCTTTCTCGTTAAAGTCTTTTTGTCCATCTTACTTAATCTATTAATCCCCTTTCTATTTGGAAAAAGTTGTGTGGAAGGATATTGTCCCTTTTAAGATTCGAGCTTTCATCTGCACTTTAGTTCTCAATAGGGTTAATACGAACAGCTTGCATCATATCAGGAGGAGGCATTATAAGGCTCTCAGTCTTGGTGTTTGCATGATGTGTTGCAAGTAGAGTGAAACTAATTGTCATTTTATTTTTTCGCATGTGAGTTGGCGAGAATGTTGTGGAATAATTTGTTTTCACGCATTGGTGAGGCTTCAGTGGCTCCGAAGAATATTTATGAACTCATAGCGGTACTTTTTTGGAATTTTGGAAGGAAGAGAAACGAGAAAAGGCTTTGGAATTGTGCAGTTTTTGCTATATTGTGGACACCTTGCCTTGAAAGGAATGCCAGAATTTTTAGAGACCAGAACAGAAGACTTCCTCGAGATTGATTTGGAAGAAAGCTACGTTTCAGCTTCCTTCTGGGCTCACTCTTTTGAGGCTTCTAAGGGGTATTTAACTGTCCAATATCCAGAGGGAAGGCAGCATTGATGTAAACCTTTTGCTTTCTTTTGTTCTTTTGTTCTCTTGTTTTTTTGCTTCAGAGGATGTCTTTTCTTCCTTTCCCGTAATTATTTCTTCCTTCTTGCTCTAATGAAGTTTTTGTTATCTAAAAAAAAAACAAGAAGATTCTAAAATAGCTCCTCTGTCCCTCGCGTATTCATATATTCTCCAAACAACAATATAACAAATTCTATGTTTTGAATAAGCATGAAGCTGATTGAATTGTATGCCTTAAACAGAAAAGCATCAATAAACATAAAATTGAAGCGATATGCACAAATTTTGCAATAAATAAATAAATAAATTACAAAAATACAGAATTTCTGCTGAAGTCCGCAAGATAGAATCAATTTATGCAAAATGTCTTGGAACTAAGTAAAGTAAGCTGTAAACTGAGAAATATAAAGGATTAAAGGAGAAGCGAAGGACCTCAATTGCGGAAGTGGCGGAAGCAGAGCCAGACCAAGCAACGTGCCAGAGACGATTGTCGCGAGAGCGAAGCTCGAGAGCGAGAAGGTGAGGGAGGAAGCCTGAGCGAGTAGATTGAAGGGTCTGGACAAGCTGCAGCGGGAGAGAGACGAAGCAGCTCTCTAAACCTCCCACCACTCTCACCTCGAACTCCATTGCAACTTCGCAAAAATGATGAGAACCCTGTCAATAGACGAATATGATGAGACCCCTGTCAACGGTACCCTGAATTAACTGAATACGACTCGACTGAACAAACCGCCTTGCGTAGGACTACTGGCATCGACTGAATTGGACATACTTGAGACAATATATATTAATATTGAAACTTAGGTATACTTGAGATAGATATTGGTGAACATTATAGTGTTTTTTCCCCTTTTATCCTTTTTTGTAAAAAATATATTAAATAATACCTTTTCTGGAAAAATATATTTCTCGAAATAATCCTGACCTAATCTCGCTACTTCAAGTAGTGAAATTTAAGCAAATCTCGTTATTTGAAATAACGAGATTTGCCACGTGTCATTTCCATAAAAAAAAATTATTTAATATATTTTAAAAAATAATAATAAATCGGGAAATAAATTATTCTGTGTGATAAAGTGGAAAATAATTTATTACGCAGAATAATTTATTTCCCAATTTATTATTTTTTTTAAAATATATATTAAAAGAATTTATTGTATAATAAATTGAAAATTTGAACTTTATTTTAAATTATCAATTTTAATTGTACCTAAAATTAATATATGTATGCACTGATAGTTTGTTAAAGGGACAGAAAATATAATGTTTAAAAATATTATTCATTTTTAAAAAATGTTTAAAAATAATAATATACATTTAGAGTTTGAAATTTAAATTATGAATATGATTATTATGTATTTGTACAAAAAATAAATATTTTTTTATAATTTTACCCAAATTTAAATTTGACTCTCGAATTCAAATTCCCAAATATAATTTTTTATTTTAACTATTAACTCATTTTTTATGATCGATGAATAGAAAAAATCAAAGTAAAAAGTTGATACTTTTTAAGAGACACAAAAAAAAGAAAAAAAAAAATGTGTTGACTTTTTTGAGGTTAAATATTCTTAAGTCAAAGATTTGTGTAATTAATATATTTATTTGTGGATTTTAATTATGTGGAATATTTTTTCTAAGACTACTTATGTGTTTCTACTTATTGTTTTGTTCAATTAATAAATAAATAAATAATGAGAGAAGATTAAGATATGAGAATTATGTGTACATTTATTATTCAAAGTAAAGATGGATTATCTTTATTATAAGAGATGAGAAAAAAAAATGTTAAAGACTCGCTTAGTTGTGGAAGATATTTTTTATTTTCTAATATTTAAAATTTTAAAAAATTTTAAAAATTAACCTTTTTTTATAAAATATTTTGAATATGCATATAAAAAAGGTATAAAATTGGGTGTAAATACCCAGAAAATATAATAAATAAATGAAATTGAAAAAAATAGATTTTCGGCTGAGAAAGCAGAAAAATCGGTGACAATTTTCTGGAGAGGAGAGAAAACCGGTGACGGTTTTTGGGATTTGTCACGGGACAGTAAATAAAAACCATTTTAAACTCTAAATAATTCTTTTTATATTTTGTTAATTTATTATTTATTAAATATAATTCCACCTAATTATCAACAAGACATTCAAACTAGGATTATTTGTTAGCAACTTTTAAAAATTAGGATCTTCTATTTAATTTAAAATTTTAAACAGAAGATAGTATTTTTGAGATTTAGTGAAAAATATAAAAAAATATATTTTAAAATTTTGAGATTTGTTCAAAAATATAATTATTTATCTTTATATTTAATATAAATATATATTTTTAAAAAATTATTCTGCATAATAAATCGGGAAATAATTTATTACGCAGAATAATTTATTTCCCAATTTATCATATTTTAAAAAAATATATTAAATATTTTTTTTTATAGAAATGACACGTGGCAAATCTCGCTACTCCAAGTAGCGAGATTACATCAGGGTTATTCCGGGAAATATTTTCCCCGAAAAGGTATTATTTAATATATTTAAAAAGAAAGGATAAAAGGAAAAAAAACTCGAACATTATACCACTCTCCCAAATTTTAGTACCTGTTTGGCACATTATTATTTTCTCTTTTATTTCTATATTTTTTACAATAAAAAAATAGACCATTAAAATATGTTTATTTGAGAATCGTTTGGTATCACTGTCAAAAAAAAAAAAAATCAGAAGTAAAAATCTATAACCAAAAATAGAAATTAAAAATTATAAACCAGCAATTTATTTGGTTAACATTTATAAAACTAATATAAATTAAAAACTTGATTAAAAAATTCTCATTTTCATCTCTAAATGAAATAATATTATAAAAATTTGATTAAAGTAATAAAATTACAAATAATACACATTAAAAAATTTCTATAATAAAAATAAAATTTATTATAATTATTTTACTTAATTGTTCTACTTTCAAATTTTACTTTATAATAAAAATTTTATTGGACATTACAGATGAAAAATAGTGCCAGTATTTTATAATTGGCATTATTAATATTTTCTTAAATTTATGTATATTTTTATTTTAATTATATTGAAATTCATATGATCATTTAATTTTGATTTTAACTTAAAAGTGTATAAAATGAATAATTTAATTCAAAAAAATTATTTCTCGATATCAATATTTTTGGCAATAGGTTGTCAAAATAACTTAAAACCATAAAATATGGTATTCAGTTTTTTGACAAATAGTAAAAAACTAGCAAAAAAAATATAAAACTAACAACGTAAACAAACTCATTTTTATAATATGTTTCTTCAGCATGGAGAAACAAAAACATAAAGCATAAAACGGCAACGATGCCAAACAAACTCTTATGTTATCAATTTTCCATTTTTGTTATCGGTTTTTAGCTATTTGCCAAAAAATTGAAAACCATATTTTATGATTTTCAATTGTTAGGGTAACCTATCGCCCAAAATTTTAATATCCCTAAGTATTTTTTTTTATTAAATTATTCATTTTACCACTTTAAATTTAAATCAAAATTAAATGATCATATGAATTTAAATATAATTCAAAAATAAAAATATATAAAATTCAAAAAAAATTAATAATAAAGCCAATTACAATATGTTTTTATTATTTTCAATTGTCATGTTCAATAAAAATTTTATTGTAAAGTAAATTTTAAAAATAGAATAATTAAGTAAAATAATTATAATAACTTTATTTTTATTATAGTATTTTTTTCAATGTATATTATTTGTAATTTTTATCATTTTAATCATATTTTTATTATATTATTTTATTTAAAGTTGAAAATTAGTATTTTAGTTTTTTAAATGTTAACCAAACAAGTTGTTAGTTTATAGTTTTTAGTATCTATTTTTTGTTTTTGGTTTTCGTTTCTCTAATTTTTGACAATGATACCAAACAACCCTCTAAATTGTAAAGTTTAATGTCTTGAGCTCATCTAAACATGCATCATTGATTTGAATAGTCTATATCAAGTTGTGTTATTTGTTTCAAGTTTCCAAGATAAATATACAACCAGCCCATTTTTCTCAATGAATAACAAATTTAAAATGAGAAGTTGGAGTATGACATTGATGCAAATTTGAAAAAAAAAATTTAAGTGAGTAATGAATAACAAATTTGGAGTGAGAAAATAAAGCATGACATTGTTGTAAATTTGAAGGAAAAAGTTTAAGTGAGTCAATATTAACTAGGGATTGGGATCTCTCCACGTGTAGTTATTCCTCATGTGTTGTTATTCAAGTATGACATTGTTGTCAATCAATGAAAGAGCTAGGATTTCGAGTAACAAACTTGAAGTGAGAAATTTAAGCAAGTCATTACTAAATAGGGATTGTACTCTCTCTCTCTCTCTCTCTCTCTCTCTCTCTCTCTCTCTCTCTCTCATATGTCAACTTTTTTTTTTTTTGGCTTTGCATGGGCAGACAAACATTTCATAAAGTCTATTTGCGGGTCAACCACCTCGACTCAAAACACTATTATCTCAATAAAAAGTAAAGGATGCGAGAAATAGGTTAATGAAATCCATTGAGTTGCCATTAACCTCTCAGTTTGCCTTGGAGTGGTCAGATTACCTAATTATTGTCGATTAATTGGTCTTTAAGCTAAAACCTAAGGCCAATGGACCAATAATCACAATTTACACCATTGTTGTTAAGTTCAAGAGTAAGGTTATAAAATGAGAAGGTTTTAGCATCCCCAATATACTAATTCCATTAAAGCCTCATAATTAACCCAATATTACCTTCAAATTCAATTAATCAAAACTTTAATATTTTAGTTTATTCATTTATCATTTAAAAAACTGGACACTCATTGTAACGCTCCGAACCCTAACGCCCGGTCCTGTGCGTTATACCGAATTAAATCCTGATATTCCATAAATAAATATTATGTACGCAGCGGAAAACATAACTATGATCCTCAATCATAAAAATATCAAAGCTTACCATTTCTGTTCATAATCCATAGTAACCATTCATCACATGTATTCTCATATATACACATATCTCCAAAACATAACCAACTCTTCCAGTATTCATTACACCAGTATGTTCCACAACTATTCATTTCCTAGAAGATTTAAAACATAAAACATAACTTATATACATCACAAAATATCATCAAAATGTTTATACCCTTTTCTCTTTCTATAAACCAAAAATGCTATCAACCTTGAGCTCTCTAAGCTCGACCACGCAGAAATCCAAAAAAAGATAAATTCGTATTCGGGTGAGACATATCTCAATAAGGGAAGAAACAATATATATTAAAACAGTGAGTGGCTAACAAGAGATCTGTAATTAACATATTAATATAATTTGCAAACCATTAACATAAATCTTGAAATCATTTTTTGAACCTGATCATACACATGCAAAAAATTTACCCACGAGGCTACCCAAGGATAGAGGTGATTACTCTCCCATACAAGTAGCATCCCTCTGTTTTGATACATTAGGCAACCCAAATGTTACAACTGAAACATACCAGGACACTCACCTTACTCAGTAAGCCCTCAAGTGATAGATTAATCTCGTACTCACAGTTCATACAAAAGTTTACCAGCAAAGGCCCTCAAGAATAGGGAAATCTACCCGCTTATACAAATAGTTTCCCTCTGCCCTAGTGCGTTATGCAGCCTACTACTACATCTGATACTACTAGCGCACTTACCTTTCTCAGCAAGCCATCAGGCAAAGAGTTTGCCCCGCCCTAACATAACATGTTCTACTAGCATAAGTACTAATAATACCCTTGTAATGCCCCAAAAATAGTTATTACAAGAGGATGTAGTGGATCCTAAAAAAAATTAAATTAAATTAAATAATTAATTATATTAATTATATTAATTAAAATAAATAAATAAATAAATTATTATTAATTAAATATTATAATAATAATAATGATATTCATATTAATAATAATAATAATAATAATAATAATATTATTATTATTATTATTATTATTATTATATATATCGCTCATCTCTGTCTTTCTCCCACTTCCTTCAATTTCTCAACTGATTTTCACTCGATTGAAAGTCAAAAAATACCGTTGGACTCCATTTTCCACCACCGACATTTCTACTAGAGCGGATTTGTCATAGGAGCGGTATAAGCATATTTTATGGGGTAAGCTCAATTCTCACTTTTACCTCAAGTTCTCATAAATCTTAAGTTCAATTGATGATCGGACACCACCACGAGAATCTAGAGATGATTCTCTACAAGTCTATCAGAACGAATTTCTTGTGGGGTTGTCGTAGGCATAACCTCAAAATTAGGCTAAACTGGTTATTAAGGAGCTAATTATTATTTAATTATTATAGATTTAGAAATGTTAAATATTGGGCATTCTGAGATTGAATTAGGGTCATTGAATTCAGGGCTCGGGTAAGCGTCATAGGTGTAATTTCGGGACCCTGTGGGCATAGTTCAGGAAAACCAAAGTAATTTGATTATTTTGGAGTTTAACAATTTATTTAAGTTATTGAAAGCCTAGGAAATGTTTTATGGAAATTATGTTGGAATTCTGTTGAATGTTATAGGGAAATGGAATAGATTTTGTGCTGGAAATGCCACGGGCTTAAGATTGAACTGTGTGGGCATCTCAGTAAGCCAGGTAAAGGGATAAACTAAGATAGAATTTTTCATGAAATTATTCATTATTTTGCAGCCTTTAATTTCAGAAAAATATGTATATTGTAAGATTATGTTTGGGAAATACTGTTGTGAATAGGGATATGATTTAAATATGTTTTATCAAGAAATATGATTTTAGAATAACTTTAACACCAGAATGTTATCCATCTTGTGTGGCATGAGTATTATTTACCATGAAAATTATGCTTATGGAATATTATGTTATTTTAGAATAAACATGTATTTCCAATTTTCAGGAAAATTATAAAACAGTGTAGAATCTATGATTTCATGAATATTATGTAAACAGTGCAAGAAATTCATGTTCAGTATATTACGATTTGCCGGTGCAGATGCTGAGATTACATGCTATGTTATACCGACGAAGATGCCATGATTCATGTTGGCGCAGATGCCATATTCATGTGTTATGACAGAATTCGTGAAATATTATCATATCAGATATTATTATGAAATATGAAACAATTATGTTCAGTATACGAATCATATTATATGATATTAGAACCCGGATGGTATGGTTTAGTTCAGTTTTCAGGAGCACGGTACTGTAGCTATATGTTCAGAATTATGATAGTACTACCACACGACCAGTAGTGTAGGAGATGGTAGTCGATGTGGCTTTAGTGTAGAGTGGTGATGTTCCTTTGGTAGTCCGGGACTAGGTGGGACAGACCCATCGTACTTACAAACTTATGTTTGATCTAGCATGGTCGGCCAACCATTGTTAGGTCACGCCTTCGGGCCGCACAACCCAGTCATGTAGGGGTAAGACATGACATCAGCTAGTTATCCATCCCGAGTGTTATTTCAGTATAGTATAGTTATATAAGATGTTTTCCATGTACAGTATGCAGTATGTTATATTATGAATTGACAAATCATGTTTTACTCAGTTTAGTACAGTCATACTTTTCCAGTTATGTTTTATGTATTTTTTATATGTACAACACTAAAATACTCATGTTGCCACACACTAATACTAGTTTATTTTCCTTACTAAAAGGTGTCTCACCCAAGCATTAAATCATTTTAGGAAATCTGAGTAGAGGAGTAGATAGAGCTCCACGACAGTAGAGTTGGACTGTGCTACCCAGTCAGAAAGGTGAGTTGTTGTGCTAGGGTCAAATTTATTTTGAGAATTGGCTCTAGGATACTTTCAATTTTTTAGTGGATGATTGTATATATATTGTAACGTCCCTCAATTTCTTAACGTAAAATATCACATAATAAACAAAATGGTCAACCCAAACCCGTGGGTAGCGGGGACACCTGTCAAACATAGCGAAAAACCTAGCAGCAGTAAACATAAAATCTCAAACATCCAATCATAAAACATAATACCAGAGCTTTCTATAACATCAAAATACTATTATGATATACAACCTCCAAAAGTCGAAATAACACTAGGATTAAATAACAAAAACTCTCGATCCTAGTTCAATGCTTACCCTTCTAGTAGGGAAGCTCCAATCACTCAATGGCGGCTCTAGCTCGCCGGTCTCACTAGATTTCCTGAAAATCATTTAATGTTTGGGGGTGAGACACTTCTCAGTAAAGGAAAATAAACTAAATACAGCTGTGTGGCAACATGAATATTTAATGCATTTATATGTATATAGTACATTTCATAATTCTATAAACATCATCATATCGTACTGGGTAAACATATATTTTCACATCTGTTAATAAATCATAACATACATAAAATCATTTGTTATAACTGTAGTACTGAAAACAAACCCAGGATGACTAGCTAGCTTGTGTCATGTATTTCCCCCCATGACGGGTTGTGCAACCTGAAGGCGGGACCCGACAATGGCTGGCCGACCACTACCGAATCAAATATGTCTGTAAGTACGATGAGCCCGCCACACCCTGGTCCGGACTGCCAGGTGGACGTCCACACTCTATTGAAAGCCACATCGACTATCCATCTCCCATCCTCTCGTGGGATGGTTAACACTAATCTGACGTAGATATCTAATCTACACATATAGCTACGGTACCGAACCCCTGAACTGAACTAAACTAACATCCTGGTGGTGATAACATATAATACATGATCATATATATAACATCATTACGACCTCGTGCCGAAAATATAGTAATTATGACCTCGTGCTGAAAACATAAATACGTGGCCTCGCGCCAATAACATAAATACGGCCTCGTGCCAATAACATAAATACATGGCCTCGCGCCAATAACATAAATACGGCCTCGTGCCGATAACATAAATATACGGCCTTGTGCCGATAACATAAATATATGGCCTCGCGCCAAAACCATCACAACATAACTCATATTTTCATAATACCTGAAATCATGCTTTGTTCGTAAAATCTTTCACATCATAATACATTTCACACAAAATAATATTCATGCCACACATATGCTGTTAAAAGTCATACTTCATATTCTAAAATCGTGAATTACTTACATCTCATACATACATATACATTTTAATCATCATAGCAGTATTTTCCCAATCGTACATTTTATTCGTAATACACAATATAACATATGCTTTTCTGAAAATAAATTTACACATAATCAATAATAATTTGTATGAAAATTTACTACTTTAGTTTATTCCCTTACCTGCCTACTGAGAAATTCGTTAGGATCCAAAATTTCACGCCCTTGGCGCCCTAAATTTAACTCCTGCAATTTACATTTTTCCCTAGATTAATTAATCTATTTCTCCAAAATAATACTTATCTAGCCTTCCTTAGGCTCCATATACCTCAAATTAACATTTAAACTATTATTTAACATCCTCAGTTAATTTTTCAAATTTTGCCTGCGAGTCCCAAAATTACACCCGCGACGCTCACCCGGAGTCTAAATTCCAGAAATCCTACTTCAGTCCCAAATGCTTAATATTTTAGCATTTCTAAATTAATGCTAATTAATTAAAAATAAGCCCCTTAATAATCTCCACACCCCAAATTTGGGGTTTTGGCCCGACAGCCCCACGAGAATTCCGTCCCACTAGACTTGTAGAGAATCATCCCTAGATTCTCGTAGTGGTGTCCGTTTGTCAATTGGGCTTATATTTTGCAAGAAATTAAAGAAAAAGGAGAAAATGGCTTACCCCAGGGAATACGCTTACGCCGCTCCTACCACCGATCCGCTCTGATAGAAATGACGGCAGTGGCGAATGGAGTCCAGTGGTATCTTCGGATTTTCGATTGGGCGAAAATCCATCACGAAATCGAGGAGAGAGGGAGAGAGAACGTGAGGAGAGAGAGAGAGAGTTTTCAGTGCTGCGCAGGAGGGACAAAAAGAAAAGAAAAGAAAAGAAGAAGAAGAAGAAGAAGAAGAAGAAGAAGAAGAAGAAGAGTTAGAAGAAGCTTGAAGCTTCTAGGCTTCAGATAATAATAATAATAATAATAATAATAATAATAATAATAATAATAATAATATTTAATTAATATTAATAATAATATATTTTATTAATAAAATAAAAATAAATTTTAATTCATTTTTTTTCTTTCTTTTTTCTTTTTCTTTTAAGTCCAATTAATTAATTAGTTAATTAATTAAAATTTTAATTAATTATTTTTAAAATTATTTTATTTTATTTTTATTTTATTTTTTTGGAAATCAATCCACTAATTTTTTTATGTCTCTGTTTTTGGGGTTTTTACATATATAAATAACGGATTTAATAGAACATTGGTATTATGATTTATTGGATGGTTGTATGTAAATTACATTTCCTGCTGCTTAGGTGTCAAAGTTGTTTAGCAGGTATGTCCCCGGTACCCACGGGTTTGGGTGGTCCATGTTTATATCAGTATAATAGGGAAACAGGTTAATTAAGAATAATGTTATGTTTTTATGTGAAAAAAATATGGTAAAATAGGCAGGTCGTTACAACCGTAATACATTATTCTGTCTATCGTTATTAAACCATCCATATCTATTCATGTTCATAATTTTAGCATTTCATGGCATTTCACTTTACGTAGCCTTTCACCTTTTACATCGTTCACATTTCATATTTCATATCCATTTCATTCACATTTCCATTTCATTTCATTCATTCGTACTACAACTTCTTTTAGCTGTACATCAGTTAGTCCACATAGATATGCGCTAAATCTGCTAACACATCTCCTTTTAGCTGTCATCAATTAGTCTACAATTTATTTTAGCTGTCATTGTATACATGGTTGCTTTATCAAATGCAAGCAAAATAATCCTTATAACATTTCATTATCAAAGCATTTCTTACATAGCATGCATCTCATACATATAACATATGTTTACACTGCATTACTATCCACTCACGCCACACAATTTTGCAGTAAAATTCATACATTACCTGTAAAATAAGTCAACCAACATTTAACGTTTATATACTGAAAATATACCTTCATTTCTTACATAATTATCCTGAAAATATTTTCCACTTTCATCAATTCATTTTCATATATACGTGGCTAAATAAGTAGCCCTAAGCTCAGAAAACATAATTTCCATGGTTGACTTTTTATACCCACATGGAAACATATATACATACATATATATATATATATATATATATAACATAGTCCATTTTGATTTAATTCATGAAAAGCTTGTTTAATATATAAATTTCCCCTTACTTGAATCCTTGAACTACATCAATAGGAATCCCCAAAAGATGCATGTGACGCTCACCCGGACCCTGGTTCAAAACCCTAGTTTAACGAGATAAACCCCAAACAATCTACTATTTCAGCAATTTCTCAATTTATAAACTTCAATGAAACCTTTAAAAACCCAAAAACTAGTAATCCTAACCCTTACCTCAACTTAGGAGTGTTTCCCAAAAAGCCCAATTTAGAAAACTGATCCGCTAGATGTGTAAAGAATCTTCCCTAGAACACCGTAGCGATCTCTGATTGTCAATTCGAGCCAAATCCAGGCTGAAAAGTTAGAGAGAAGGCAGAGAAACTTTTATAGAGAGAAAGAAATGAAGAAAAATAAGTTTCCATCGCGTGGAAGCTTCCCCAAACCTTCTTATATTTTACCTTACCACGTGGACTTGTCGACGAGAAGATAGGACTCGTCCACGAACCACGAAGAACACTCATCGACAAGGTCGTGAGATCGTCATCTCAAACCCTTTCGGGTAATCCTCATCGACGAGACATGCATACTCGGCGACAAAGCTTAGAATATATCTCGTCGACAACAAAATCTCGCTCATCAACGAGCACCTGCTTGGTACCCTTTTACAATTTTTTTCCTTTCTTCTATTTCCCTTTTGCCTTTTTATTATTTTTATTATTATTTTAAATAATTAAAATTCTCTAGGTCATTACACTCATTGCATAAATAAAGACTACCCTTACCTAAAAAATCCCAAAAGCACACATAAAAATAGGTTTTAAACAAAATTATAGTAGAAGAAATATAATTTTTTTTTTATCACTTTGCATTGGCAGACAAAAATTTCATAAAGTTAAGTTGCAAGTCAACCACCTTGACTCAAAAAACTATTATCCCAATGAAAAGTAAAGGATTCGAGAAATGTGTCGGTGAAATCCATAGAATCGCCACTAATCGCCATCATGCTCGAAAGTAAAATGACTTGTGGAAACTAAACCAATATCAAGTGAGTCAACGGTTCCCTAGTTTGAACCGTATGACCTACAAAACATGTCAAAGTGGGGTTTAAGGTACTCAAAACGTAGATTATGTTTATTCTTGTCACAAACCAACTGCTGCCACCATGCTTATAAGTAAAATAACCCATGGGAACTAGTCTTGTTTCAAAAGAGCCAACAGTTCCCTAGCTTGAACTGTAAGACCTACAAGGCAAGTGAAAAATAGGATTGTAAATGCCCAAAAACGTGAAATATGCATGTTTTTGTCACAAACCAGCTACCACCACCATACTTGTAAGTAAAATGACCCATGAGAACTAAACATGCATCAAACGAGACAACAATTCCTATGTTTATATCATATAACCAACAAAACAAGTCAAAATGCAAGAAGTAATCATGCATCAAACTAGCCAACGGTTCTCATGCTTGTACCTTATAACGTATAAAAAAAAAAAAAAAAAGTCAAAATCGAGGTTCAAGGTGCTCAAAACATGGAATATGCATGTTTTTTGTCACAAACCAACTACCGCCACCATGATCGTAAGTAAAATGACCCATGGGAACTAAAGTTGTGTCAAATGAGCTTATGGTTCCCAAGTTTAAATGGTAAGACCTACAAAACAAGTCTGAAATGGAATTCAAGGTGCCCAAAACATGGTTTATGTTTGTTCTTGTCACAAGCAAGAAACAAGATATATTCTATGTAAGTTAATTTCTTGCAATTAAAATATATAAATAAATATATATATAGACATCCCCTTATGATTATCAATAAATATTGGGGACTGTGCTTGCTGAAAAAGAAACTTTAAAGATCATGCAAGCAATGTTTTTCTGGTTTGGCATTTAAGAGTATTCCAAAGTATAACCAAAGAAAAAAAAACCACCATATGGATCCTAAAAATATTAGAACAATTTAAAAACAAGAATCATATGGCAGAACCTAAGACACAGTGGAAAAATAAATTTCAATAAAATCATCATAATTAAGCACATGCCACAATGAATTCGACGCAGATCTAAGCTAAAAAAGTGGGTGAGCACACAAGATAGAAATGTAAGTTCAAAAGCTCCCCCTATCGATTTGAATATGTGCTTGGATGCTATGAGTTAAGAATTTACTATGGGTAAAAAAGAAATACATTCTGTTAAGCATACGAGGCACAGTAACTTTATGACCTAAGCCCAGAGTAGGGAGAACATAAGTAATGGAATTTTACAAAATCTCCCCTCTTGGATTTAAGAGCAAGCTTAGATAAAATTAATCACTTATATTGATATCAATTGTGAAAATTCATTAAGATAGTATAAGCAACAAATTTTAAATCATTTAAGCATTTGTACTGGATAATAAATAGGCAATTCTCAACAAGCAACCAATATAATCAATCTTATGGGATACACATGCACTAGAAATTGCAAACATTAAGTTATGCGTAGTGTTCACATATCCATGAACAATTCATATCAAAATACAATTCTATGAACGTAAGATATGATGTTCATGGTACACAAAAAAATTTCGGACTCAAAAACAAAAATAATGAAAAATGTGAGTCCATGGGGCAGGTGAATTTTTATCCTTTTTCACAAGGATGGGGCTAAAGCTCCCTTATATATTTGCGTGCAGACATACTTGCATTTTAGTTCAAGGATGATAGTCATTTAAAAAAAAAAATTCATCATATGTTCATCCTTTCAAAATATTTCAGCATGCAACAAATATTAATCATTTCGCACACAAGCATGACAGATTGCATTTCATTTTAGCACTCAATAGGCAGTCAAGGCTATATTCAAAAATATTGCAATAGGGGTTCAATAAGGATGACACAACTCAAAATACATGATGAGTGTGTGCAAGATGAAAACTCCCCCTAACTCATGCAATTGTCCAAGTTTATGGACCATCATCAAAACATGTGATGTGTGATTACAAGGATGATGCTTTACCATTTAGGTCCTGTGTGAAAGTACATAACCTAAAGAGTTGGAACAATTGTGTCCATGAACTAGTTCATCCTAAGGCAATAATATGTGTACATGTTTTAATCTATACGGCATTTTGTATTTAACGTGTACTAACTTATTCAATTATTTAGCATCCCAGGAAAGAGAAATGAGTTGCTTATACTAACCGAGGATGGATTTCATTAAGAGTGCTAATCAGTATAAGCAATCATTCTTGAATTTCATAAACCAACTATACTAAATATTTATCAATTGTATTTACCACTTGATCAATATAGTCGTCCCGATAGGCCATAAATGCATCATAATATATACATATATATATATATATATATATGTGTGTGTGTGTGTGTGTGTGTGTGTATTGAGGCATACTAAAGAGCTCATGAACCCGAGAACAATCCATAGCAAATCAAAAATTCACAAAAGCTAGATATGATGTTATGGGTTTTCAAAAGAGCCTCAATATTTGAAAAGGTACGCACATATGATGCATATGAGCTTCTTAAGCTTTTTCCTAGAGGATGGAGCTCAGCTCCTCTAAATATTCAATGATTATGTAAGGATGAAGTTTTAATATTCATTTAACTTTCACTCATCCTTTCAAAAACATTTTAACATTTATTTTTATCATAATCATCTTATCACATGGTTTTGTTTTTGGAAAAATTCTAACAAAATTTTAGTAGCATGCCGTCTATAAATTGAATACTTTCCCATAGAAACCTTGGAAATAAATATGATATATTCAAGCAAACAATTAATAATAATATGCATCATACAGATACCATTTAGTTCAAGCATATGAGAACCTATATCCACTACCAGCATGCAATACACAATATACTGCATCAGCCATGCAGTTGGCGTTCCAGTTCAAGCATGCAATTCAGTAGTGCAATAAACAAAAATACATTATTTGTCCATTAAATGAAACTACCATTTAAACGTGGAATGGACAGTAAGCTTTCAGTTCAAAATATCATACAATTCATTTTAATTCAATGATAAAACCATCAATCAAATAATTTATCATTTATTAATCAATGTATAGTAGCATTTAGCACACTTGTAGATTATTTCAAAAAATAGTCCATCCATCCAATATGATTTGATAGCTTTACTGTGATCCTAAGAGGGGGGGGGTGAATTGGTACTTTTAAAATTTAAGCCCTAGGTAAGTATCCTAATAGTAGTATATTCACAACCCTATGGTCAATCTAGAGCAAGTAATGTAAATCAGTTATAATATGTACCAGAAGGAAGTGCTGTCTAATCTCAATGTATTTAGTTTGTGAATGTGAGATAGGATTTTTAGAGATGTTGATTGCACTAGTATTATCACATTTAATCGGTATTGTATCATAGTGCAATCCAAAATCCATAAGTTGTTGTTTCATATAAGTAGTTTGAGCACAACAACTTCCAGCCGCAATATATTCTGCTTCAGCTGTGGATAAGGCAATTGAGTTCTGTTTCTTGGAAAACTAAGAAACAAGAGATTGTCCTAAATAGTGACAAGTGTTGCTAGTACTTTTTCTATCAACCTTACTACCGGCAAAGTCAGCATCAATATAACTCACAATCTTAAAGGTACTATGCTTAGGGTACTATAAGCCTAAGTCTATAGTCCCAACTAGATACCTAAGGATTCGTTTAACTGCTTTTAGATGGGATTCCTTAGGGGTAGCCTAAAACCTAGCACACATACACACACTAAACATAATATCAGGCCTACTAGCAGTGAGATATAGGAGAATCCCAATCATGCCAAGATACAATTTCACGTTAATAGGGATTCCTTGCTCATATTTATCAAGCTTAATGGAAGAGTTCATAGGTGTACCAAGAATTTTACAATCTTCCATATTAAATTTCATTAACAAGTCCCTGATATACTTAGATTGGCATATGAAAGTTCCACATTTAGCTTGCTTGATTTGTAGCCCTAAAAGGAAACTAAGTTCACCCATTATGCTCATTTCGAATTCACTTTGCATGGACTTGGCAAACTGATTACACAACTCATCATTAGTTGCTCCAAAAATGATATCATCCACATAAATTTGAACAAGGAGCATATCATCATTTTTGGATTTGATGAAGAGTGTAGTGTCAATTTTACCATTGGTAAACCCATTTTCTAGTAGAAAACCACTAAACCTCTTATACCAAACTCTAGGAGCTTGTTTCAATCCATACAAGGCCTTAGACAGTTGGTAAACATGATCTGAATATTTATGATTTTCAAAATCGGGTGGTTGTTCTACATATACTTCCTCATTAATATTGCCATTCAGAAAAGCGCTTTTAACATCCATTTGTAACAATTTAAAGTTTTTCAAAGTGGCATAAGCAAGTAGCATATGAATGACTTCTAACCTGGCAACAGGAGCATATGTTTCATCAAAGTCAATCTCCTTGTAATGACCCGAAGAATAATGATATTTAAATAATAAAGAAAGGGGAAAATGGGAATAGTAAAAGAGGGCGCAGCGAAGCATTCATCGACGACGTGGCACTTTAGGCTCATCGACGAGGGTGCGTTTCATCGATGAGAAGATACCAAGAGGCTATTTTTCCAAGTTCTAAAATTTGTCAATAAGGAGAAGGCATTTGTCAACGAACCTCCTTCTTCCCCTCGTTAACGAGGTGACATGGCTCGTCAACGAAGCCCATAGTATAAATAGCCTAAAACTCATATTTTTACGCAGAAAATCAACAAAAATTCTCTCTCTCTCTCTCTCTCTCTCTCTCTCTCTCTCTCTCTCTCTCCTCTACGGTTTCTTTCTCCTCTCTCTTCGATTCTGGCCTTGTTTCTCACCGGATCGATGATCTGAGGCCACCATGACTCTTTTGGGGAAGTTCTTTCCAAGTCTGCTAGAGCGGATCGTTGGTGGGGCAGAGTTGGAATTCATCCCTAGATTAAGGTAAGACTTTTTATGCAAAATTTGGTCTTACCATAGTTATAGGAAATTTTATTCATGGAAAAATACTGAAGTTTAGTTTTAGGAGTTGTCATTTTCAGGGTATTGAATGGGGAACCCTGCGGGGGCAGGACCAGCATATTTTAGGGGGGGGGTTTCTTTTTAAGTAATCAGGTAAAGGAATAAACTAAAACAGTTATTTTCTATGCAAATTATATTATTATTTATCAACAAATTTATTTTCAGGAAGCATGTATAATATATATGAGAAGATTGGTAAAAATGTATATTTGGGAAAATACTGTTATTATGTTGAAATGTATATACATATTAGTATGAAATTCAAGAAAATATGATTTTAGAATGGAATGTATGGTTTGTTCAGCATCGTGTGGCATGAATAATATTTTACATGAAAAGTGTTATGTTATGGCAATTTTACGAATAAAGCATGTTTTTAGAGATTATGAAATAATGCGGTACATTATGGTTTTTGAAATATATGATAAATGAATTATTTATTCAGAATGATATGTATGAAATATTCGGCACAAGGTGGTGATTGATAGTCAATGCAAGGCCGTGATATATGTATGATTTCGACGCAAGGCTGTATTTATGAGATGTTCGGCGCAAGGCCGCAAATATGAAAGAAATCAACACAAGGCCGTACATATGTTTGTATATTTGTAATTACAAAAAATGCTATCAATCTTTTCATGGTAGACAAGTATATTATCATGTATTATATGTTATCAGAGCCCGGGTGTTAGTTTAGTTTAGTTACAGGAGCACGATACCATAGCTATACATATAAGATATTATGTTCAAACTTGTGCTAACCGCCCTTGCAAGTAGAGGGGGTGGGAGATGGATAGCCGATGCAGCTTTCAGGGTAGAGTTGTAAACGTCCACCTAGTTGTCCGGACCAGAGTGTGGCAGGCCAATAGTACTTACAGACATTTTTGACTCGGTAGTGGTCAGCCAGCGATTGTCAGGTCCTGCCTTCGGGCTGCACAACCTGTCATGAGGGGTAATACATTACATTAACTGACTATACATCCTGGGTAAATTATAGTATTATCAATTATATCAGACATTTCATGATCAGTATGAATTATTAGAAATTATGAAAGTATATGATTATTCAGTATGTAATGATGAATGTTTTCCAGCATATGAAATGTATTGTATATGTATTATAACACTAAATATTCATGTTGCCACACAACGGTATTTAGTTTTTTTCCCTTACTGAGAAGTGTCTCACCCTTTAAACTTAAACAATTTTTAGGAAACCCAGAGAGGTCGGCAGACCGTGGCCGCCGTTGAGATAGGTTGATACTACCCCGCTAGGAGGGTAAGTTTTGATCTAGGAACAGGAAATTTGTTTTGTGAGTTCCTAGATATGTATATAATTTTTTTATTTTTGGGAGATTGTATATAAACATAGTATTTTGAGATGTAGTTGACTCTGGTGTTATGTATTTTATGGTTTTGAGAATGTGATTTATATTTACTGTTGCTTAGGTTTTCGTTGTGAATGTCAGATGTGTCCCCGTTACCCACGGGTTCGAGTTGACTTTTTTATTAATTATGTTTTAATATATGATAAGATAAGTAGGTTGTTACAGTTTGGTATCAAAGGCTAGGATGCTAGGTTTTATAGACTCTAGAATGCAGCAGTAATAATACCAGAGTATAGGATAAGGGAATTTGAGGTCTAGTTTTGGAGTGTCTAGATGCATGACTTCCATGGTGGTTTGTGTGATTTTCTTGAGGTGACGATTTTAGGAAAGTCATGGTAAACTATCATCGGGTTGGGTATCTAAGTTGCAGGATTGAACCTTGGATTATGATCATAAGAGATGAGTTAATTAAGGATATATTATACTAGTTGGATGATATGTTATGGTGATAGGGTTCTAAGTTAAGTTGTTTGTGTTTCAAGATGGACCCTAGTGGCAATAGTGCCCATGCCAGTGGGAATGAGGGAGCTGGACTCTCAGTCGCTGCGAGTGGTAATTTAGATGTCGTATTGCACAGTGTGGCATAACAAGTCATAGCTGAAATTGCTAGGAGTTTTAGAGAATAGGGTGGTCTGTTGGCATGCCACGGTAGCTCGATCGAGAAATTCATTAAGATGAATCCTTCAGCCTTCTTAAGGGGAACTGATCCTGTAGTTGCTGAAAACTGGGTGCAGGAGATTGAGAAAGTGTTTGCAGTGCTATAGTGTACGGAGGAGCAGAGGGTCCTGTTTGATACCTATAGATTGAATGGAGAGGCTGAGAGATGGTGGACGGCGGTGAAACTCCTAGAGTAGTGGAGGACAATACCTGTGGAAATGACGTGGGAGCGATTTAAGGAGATATTCTTCGACAGGTATTTTATAACTTCGTCTAGTGAAGTTAAGATTGAGGAGTTCCTGAATCTGAAGCAAGGCAAGCAGATAGTGTAGCACTACGCTGCGAGGTTCATTGAGCTATCTCGCTTTGCCCTGTACATTATTCCGAATGAGGCGAAAAAGGTACGATAGTTTGAAAGAGGTCTGAGGAGAGAAATATATAAACAGGTGTCGATACTAAAGTTGCAGAATTTTGGTGAGGTGGTAGATAGAGCCACTATAACAAAAATTGGAGAGTGGTTGGAGGCTTAGGAGCAAAGGCAGAAGAAAAGGTCCATGCCTTCTGGTTCCCAGGAGGGAGTCAGTCGTGGTTCGTGAAAGAGAAGTGGCTACTATAGAGACCGGAGGCAGGAAATAGGGAATCATGGTTTTCAAGGGATGCAGCCACTTTCAGTTTGCCCGACTTGTGGGAAGAGACACCTAGGGGAGTGTCGTGCTGGACGAGGTATTTGCTACCGGTGTAGGGAGCTAGGGCATGTGATGAGGGATTGTCAGGCTCAGATTGGTGCTGCTCCTGCTCCTAGACCTACTCGAGGAGGTTATCAGGTGCCATGTGGAGGTCAGCAGAGGAACATGGCTCCAGCAAGGGTCTTTGCTCTGACGCCGGGTGATGCTAAGGCAGCTGGCGATGTGGTGACAGGTATGGTTAATATGTTTTTGTTTAAAGTTATTGAATTATTTGACTTAGGGACTACGCACTTGTTTGTATCTATGGGGTGTGTTAAATTGTCTGGGGTTGAAACACAATTACTAGATGTTGAATTATTAGTGGTTACACTGACCAGGTCAGCAGTGAGGTGCAGTAGGATGCTTTGTGGTTGTCCAGTTGATGTTCAGGGGAGAATTTTATCTGCTGATTTGGTAGTGCTGGACATGTATGAGTTTGATATCATTTTTGGCATGGATTAGCTAGCAACTAACTCTGCCATTATAGACTGTCGTGCAAGAGAAGTGATATTCAGACCTCCAGAAAAATCAGAATTCAGATTTACAGGGTCACGAGTGCAATCTCTACCTCAGTTTGTTTCGGCTATCCAGGTGAGGAAACTACTTCAGAGTGGCTGTCAGGGATTCGTGGCTTTTGTGAAGGAAATGTCAGAGAATGAATTGAAGCTTATTAATACGCTAGTAGTGAAATAATTTACAGATGTGTTTCCAGATGAATTACCAGGTCTACCACCTGATCGTGAAGTAGATTTTCCTATTGATCTACTTCCAGGTACAGCGCCGATCTCTAAAGCACCATATCGAATGGCACCACCAAAGTTGGAAAATTAAAAGATCAGTTGCAAGATTTACTTAATAAGGGCTTTATACGACCTAGTGTATCTCCGTGGGGAGCTCCAGTACTATTTGTGAAGAAGAAGGATGGGTCTATGAGGATGTGCATAGATTACAAGGAGATTAATAGTGACAATCAAGAACAAGTATCCTCTACCCTGTATAGATGATTTGTTTGACCAGCTCCAGGGTACACAGTTGTATTCTAAGATTGACCTCAGATCAGGCTACCATTAGGTAAAGGTAAGAGCGGAAGATGTATCGAAGACGGCTTTCAGGACCAGGTATGGACATTACGACTTTCTTGTTATGCCATTTGGTTTGACGAATGCTCCTACGATATTTGTGGATTTGATGAATATGATCTTCCATCCATTTTTAGACCAGTTTTTTGTTTTATTGATGATGTACTAGTCTATTCGAGGAGCTATGAGGAGCATGAGGTACATTTGAGGCAGGTTTTGCAAACACTCAGGGAGAAGAAGCTATATGTTAAGTTCAGTAAATGTGACTTCTGGCTTGAGAAAATTGTGTTTTTGGGGCATGTTATCTCAAGGGACGAAATTTCTATGGATCCCAGTAAAATTGATGTGGTAGTGAATTGGGCTAGACTGAGGAATGTCCAGGGGATCAGGAGTTTCTTGGGGTTAGCTGGATATTACCGTCGTTTCATTGAGGGATTCTCAGCATTATCAGGGCCTCTAACACGATTGACTAGGAAGAATGTCAGATTTGAGTGGGATGATAGCTGTGAGTAAAGTTTTGAGGAATTGAAGCAGAAACTAGTCACAGCACTAGTACTGCTCATCCTGTCAGGAGGTGAGGGTTATGTTATTTATAGTGATGCGTCCTTGAAGGGGCTTGGCTGTGTATTGATGCAGCATGGTAGGGTGGTAGTGTATGCTTCCAGGCAGTTGAAAGAGTATGAAAAGAACTACCCTACCCGTGATCTTGAATTGGCTACTGTGGTACATGTATTGAAGATTTGGAGGCATTATCTGTACGGCGAGCGGTGTGAGATTTTCTCTGACTATAAGAGTTTAAAGTACTTCTTCACCCAGAAGAAATTGAATATGAGGCAGAGAATGTGGTTAGAGTTAATTAAAGATTTCGATTGTACCATCAATTATCACCTAGGGAAAACAAACATGGTAGTTGATGCTCTGAGCAGGAAGTCTAAGGAATCAATGTTGGCGGCTATGGAGATCTAGTATCTGATCATGATGGATCTAGAGAGACTCGGCATCGAATTGGTTGAGAGTGATCCTCCAATGTGTATCGCCAATTTAGTGGTACAACCTACTCTGTAGCAAAGAATTAAAGTTGCTCAGAAGGAAAACCCAGAATTAGCAAAGGTGATAGACAAAGTGCAAACTGGTAAGGGAGAGGAATTCTGCATTACAGATGATGGAGCCTTGCGGTTCCACTCCATATTATGTGTTTCTGTTGATGCTGACATCAAGAAGACTATTTTAGAGGACGCATACAGATCTTTGTATACAGTTCATCCCGGCAGTATGAAAATGTACAGGGATCTGCGAGAGTTTTACTAGTAGAGTGGTATGAAGAAGGAGATTGCTAAGTATGTAGTAGAGTGCTGACGTTCTAGCAGGTAAAAGCGGAGCACCAGAGGCCGGCAAGTCAATTGCAGCCGCTATTTATTTCAGAGTGGAAGTGGGATCATATATCCATGAATTTTGTTTCAGGTCTGCTGTCGGCATTATATGGGTAGAATGCGATTTGGGTGATTGTAGATCGGTTGACTAAGACCGCCCATTTCCTCCCTATTAAGATTAGCTATTCTCTTAGTCATTTAGCGGAGATTAATGTTCAGGAGATAGTTCGTTCTCATGGAGGGCCTGTGTTAGAATTGGTGTATTCCCAAGAGGGGGGGTGAATTGGAAATTTAAAATTTATCACCTAGGTTGAACCGGATAAACAACAGTATATACACAACCTAGGGTCTGCCTATTCAATTTCCAAACGCGTAGATAAGTATAATGTGAAATTTAAGTCATACGCATCATTCACCCATAACATACATGTGCGGTAAATATAAAGTGCGGAAATATAAATGAACACACGATATGTTATCGGGGTTCGGCCAACCGTGCCTACGTCCCCGCCTCAAGCTCGCAAGCTAGAGGATTCCACTAATAGCTCACTTAAGGGTGGAGCGGCACCGTTTACAACTAGGTCAAATTAACACAGGGTTGACCTCAACCTTAACCAGGTCAAATTAACACAGGGCTGACCTCAACCTTAACCAGGTCAAATTAACACAGGGCTGACCTCAACCTTAACCAGGTCAATTAGCGGGGCTGACCTCAACCTACACGCCTTAACAGGACGACGCACCTAGCTTTCCTAACCGGGTCTAAGCCAATCCGGGACTATTCCAGGGCTAGTCTCCCTCTTCAGGCCCGTGCCTGGAAATACAACCAATGTGTATTATACTGAAATACAATCAAATGGTACAATGAATAGGCTTTCAAGTAAAGCGGATGTGTACCCAAATACGCGCAATTACAAACACCACAGTATGATTCAATATGTAAGCTCAATGTGGTCTAAGATGTCAACTCTCAAATAGATTTACTATCGTTGTAATGAGTACGTGAGAGTGCAAACCTAAATGATCTTTGTATCACAGGCTATTCAATCTAAGTGTTCAAACAAAGATATTATCCAAACTTCATATATTTCAATCAACAAGTTTTCTCAATATATATATATATGTATATGAAGCTCTAGTAATGTATAAGTTTGGTTTGCAAAAGGAGTTTAATCTTTGTATTCAACTATGGATATAAATCAATGAATATTGCAACAAAGATTTTTCTCACACAAACAAATATCTCTTTAAAGCTTTATCAAGACAAAGCACGCTAGATATTTGAATGTATTTTGAAAATGTTTTGCAACCAAAAACAAATACAATCTTCTTAAGATGTTGCAATGAAGGTGCAAATCTTAGAAGATCTATCAAAGTCTTCTTAGGATAGACTTATTAACAAAGTCTCCTAAGAATACTTAGGTTTAGCTCTCAATGAAAATAAATCAATCAAATATGAATGGGAGAGCAGACCTATTAAATATAAACACTCAATCGACTTACAGAGGATTTAAGAGATCGAAGAAGGTAAGCATGAGTGAATGGGGATTGGATATGAATATTATAGGATTTGGGATTTTCAGAGAATTTCTCTTAATCAATATTTTTAATCCCATACTAATTATCCCAAATGAGGGGGTATTTATAGACAACCCTTGAAATATAACCGTTGGGGACCTATTGGGAATAATTAGGAAAGTTTAATCACCTTTCAAATATTTTAACCCTGCTTAAACCATTTAATCGCGGTAAAAAAATAGGGCAACCCGAGAGGTCCGGTCGACCAAAAGTAGCTCGGTCGACCGGCACTCAAGTAGCTCGGTCAACCGAGGGCATTTTGAACTAAGGGGTCGGTCGACCGGGTAAGGGCGATTTTTGAAATCTCCGAGTTTCGGTCGACCGAGGCCTTTTTGAACTGCACGGCTCGGTCGACCGAGTTGTTGGGAATTCTCCCGAGGCGCTTCGGTCGACCTAGTTGTTGGAGTACAAAAGTGGTCGGTCGACCGGGGGGTCAAATAGTTGACTCCCAGGTGGTTCGGTCGACCGAGGTCAAATGACCTGTAATGGGTCGGTCGACCGGGACCGGGTCAAATAGTTGACCCGGACCGGTTTCGGTCAACCGGGCCAATTTGAATTGTTTGGCTCGGTCGACCGAAAGTGCACCAAGTGTGCATTTCGGTCCTGAATTGACCCAACTCAATCAATTTCAAGTGCCTAATAAACATATGTGCATATGTGTGTGTCCTAAGGCCACTTGGGGTCCAATTTTGAAGACACCGAAAAAGTCTGGTGTCAGTCGACCGAAGGGTACACCCTAGGGTCTGTCTAAGGTCCTTTCTCATTCATGGTTTGGTTTGAGCTTACGTATTATCATGCATGTGATGTGTGTGAGCTTATCACAAACCAAAGACCTATTTACTATTACAGACCTTTCCTACTTAACTATTACAGACCCGAATATAAATTACAACAACTCAATTATATCAAGGGTCTTCAGAGTCTTCGTTTTCCTCCGGGTCTCCGAGTGCCATCATAGGATACTGCCAAGATAAACCTGCACATCAACTTGGCAATCATTAAATACCTGAGTATTTGTCATAATCAAAATAGGGTATGACCCATAGGGTCAACAGCCTGTATCCATAGTGTCAGATTGAGACCTGCTTTTCACGTCACGTTTCTGGAGGAGTTTTTAGGAGGCTCTAGGGTCTCAGTTTTTAGGAGGCTTTGGGTTAATGTTAGTTTCTGGTATTGTACTTATGGATGTATGACTTTATGCTTTTCGTTGTATAGGGGATTTCAGCGGTATCAAAGTAAAATGATTATCAGCATATTTTATATATTATCTGGAAAAAAAATGGTATGGAATTTCAGGTCGTTACACATAGAAATAGGAAATATTGGGTCTGTGGCCATTCCATAATTTGTAAGGGGTTTTGTTGAGAGTGGACTTGATCAAAACTTTGTTCATTACATAGCAAACAATGCTTACTAACTCAACCCAGATATATTTGGGTAATTTATGTTCATTAAGCATCGTTCTATCCATTTGTTGTAAATACCTATTCTTTCTCTCAACTACACTGTTTTGTTGTAGAGTCCTAGGTGCAAAGAAATTATGAGATATACCGTATGAATCACAGAATTCTTCCATATCCTTATTTTTAAATTCTCTACTCCTATCACTTTGGATGTGTGTTATTTTATAGCCTTTTTCATTCTGGATTTTTCTACATAGTTTGGCAAATTGTTCATATGTTTCATCTTTATGTGCAAGAAATAATACCCATATGAATATAGAATAATCATCAACAATTACAAAGTCATATGATTTTCCTCGTAGACTGTGAATTTGATTAAGACCAAATAGATCTAGGTGCAACATTTGAAGTGGCCTAGTAGTGGAGATGATTTTCTTTTTCTTAAAGCTAAATGTAGTTTGCTTAGCCAATTAACATGCATCACATATTTTATCTTTCACAAATTGTGTCTTAGGCAAACCTTTAACTAAATCACTTTTAACCAGTTTTGACAATAAATCCATGCTAGCATGCCCTAGTCTTCTATGCCAAAGCCAGCTAGCCTCATTTATAGTAGAAAGAAATTTCACATGTGGAGAGGCTAAGTTATCAAATCTAGTAGTATAAACATTTTCATGGCGTTCTGCTATAAACAAAATTTTATTTTCAACTATGCATTTATCATGCTCAAATGACACTTTATAACCCTTATCAGATAGCTGATTTATGCTCAGCATATTATGTTTTAATCCATTTACAAGTAAAACATTATCTATAACAAGAGAAGGTTCCTTACCAATCTTACCTACCTCGATGATCTTGCCTTTTACATTGTACCTGAAGGTCACAAATCCTCCATCCTTTGGTGTGATGGACGCAAACTTGGCTTTATCTCTTGTCATGTGTCTTGAGCAGCCGCTATCTATGTGATACGGAACCCCAAGAATGAATGTCTGGAGACCCCAAATCAGATTTATCAAAACCCCAAACCCAAAATAAGATTCAACATGATAGTGGATCCTTGACCTATTGCTTAACGTGAAGCACAAACCAAGAATATCAAATTAATGGGATGAACGCCACAAAGGTAGCACCTTTGATAAGTTCGGTGAAAGTTTAATGAAGAACTTGAAGAGAAATAAACCTCACTTGTTATTCTATTCAGAAAAAATAATCATCCTTTAATACAATAGATAGTTGACTACTTATAGAAAATAAAAGAAACCCATGACATCAGTTCAGCCAATAAAAATAAGCTATGACATCAATCTGGCCAATAAAATAATCCCACATAACCTTAAGCATGCCATGTCATTTAATGAAACATGTGCAAGTCACATGCCATGTGTCATTTAATGAAACATGTGCAAGTCACATGCCATGTGTCATGTCATTTAATGAAACATGTGCGAGTCACATGTCATGCTTAATCCATAAAAATTCCCCAAACACCCTTATTGACTTAAGGTTCCAGCTTCACACGCCTTTAGACAATTTAGCATCTTAGGCTCTTCAAGAAAGTCTTTTTCTTTAGTGTCCAAGACCCTCATTGACTCTTGCTCAAACAACTTCTCGATTAGTCCTTGCATAGCCTCCTTGACCTTCTTGGTTCTAGCTCTTGTGATGGGTTCGTTTGGCACGTGCAGATCATCGTGTGCAATCAGAGCTTGTGGGTTCATATCACTATGTACCATTGTTCTTAGTGGACGACCTCAAGCACACCTATAATAAATGTTTAAGCGACTATTTTGGTACCTAAATTCTCTTGGGTCCAGTTGGGTTTGTGCCTGATATCCCTTTACTTTCCAGACCTTTTTAATTCTAACATCGCTATTCTTAAAAGGACAGTCAAATTTTATGTGGCCTATCTTTTTGCATTTATAACATGTGGTATGTCTATAGGAGTCTTTAGATGGGATAAATGATTTTTATTCTTTTACAAAATATCCCAAGTAAAGATTTATTTGTCTCATATTTTTTTTTCCATTAAAACCTAGTCCTTCTTTATCAAGAGAGTTTCTTTGGGCCCCAAGGAGTTTTTCAAAATTATTTTAGCCCTCCATGAATTTATAAATAATTTTGGAATTATCCTCTTTTTCTTTCAAGACAGGCAAATTTCAAATCTTTTTATTTTAATAAAGAAGAATGGGACTCTTTTTCTTTTTCAAAAGATTTTGACAAATTGTTATATTTGTTTTTCAAATCATCATATTTCCTAGGCATTTTTTCAAGCAATTAATGAACACGAATATAATCAAGTTGCAGTTCTTTATATGTAGGCATGCTATCAACATCAGAATCATCACTGGAATAATAAGATGATAAAGAACAAGATGAATGTACATCGTGGTCACTGAGTGCCATTAAACACAAGTGTGCAACTTTTAATATGGCTGACTTCATTACAATTGTAGCAAATGGGAGGATCTGATTTTTTCTTTTTCTTGCTAGACTAACCATTTTCTGATTTAGAGCTACGGAACTTTCTGGATGATCTCCCGTTCTTCTTGAAGAACTCGCTGAACTTCTTAGTCAGCATGGCCATGTCCTCGTTAGGTTTCTGATCACTACTTTCACTGGAGCAGCTAGTGTATGACTTTAGAGCTGTCACTTTCTTGGCTTTGTTTTGCTCACTTATCCTCTCATTTATTGCCATATCGTATGTGATGAGTGATCCGATAAGCTCATTCAATGTCATTGCCTTTAAGTTCCTTTCTTCAGCTATGATAGTAGCTTTTGCTTCCTAAATAGGTGGTAGACCCCTAAGAACTTTTTTGATCATTTCATATGTGGGGTAAGTCTTACCAAGAGCATGCAAAGAGTTAGTGATATGTGTGAACTGAGTGTACATGCTTTGTATGGATTCACTAGAAGTCATCCTAAATGCCTTATATTCACTAGTTAACATGTCAATGCGACTATCATTTACATCTCTAGTACCTTCATATGTAACTTCTAGTTTTTCCTATATTTCCTTAACAGTTGTACATACCATAACCCTATTAAATTCATCTACATCAAAAACACAATATAAGGCATTCATGGCAGTAGCATCAACGTTAACTCCTTTCATATCATCATCGGTAAATTCTTCTTCGGTCTTAGGTACACTATTTCCTTCTATAGTTTTCATAGGGACAAAATGTAACGACCCGAAAATATATACCATTTTTTTTATAAAATAAACTGCAAATACATAACATTATGTCATTCCTAGATAATCTGCTATAACATCTCAGGCCCCAAGTGAGCATTGAGGAAACCTGTTTATATTACATACCTATGCAGCAAAAAAACATAAAACTATCCATCCATATAAACAATACCAGAACTTTAGTACTCTTCCCAGCCATACACATATATAAGTACACATCCCCCAGTATTATCAACTCAAAAATGCTATCTCCTATATACACTTACCCAGCAAATAGGGTAGTGTACTCGACTCCTCTATCTGTAAGCCTGATCCGCTCGCCTAACTGGATCACTTGAAAAATATGAAATCACTAGGATGAGACAACGCTCAGTAAGAGGAAATATGCTATTACTAGTGTGTGGCAACTGAGTTTCATAAATACTATACTGACAATATCTGAAGTTGTATAAACTGATAAAATGATATACAATATAATTTGCATTTATCATAGTTTAAGGTATAACTGTATTATCTAAGCTTTCTACTTTTCATACTTTGAGTAACATACTATATCTGCTCATACTCTGTAAATCTATATACATATACATAACTGAGATGTTTACCCTGAAAAACTGTGCGTCATGATTTAACCCCTCATGACAGGGTTGTGCGGCTTGTCGGCGAGACTTAATCCTGGTTGGCCTACTAGGTAAGTCAGCTGTAACTCTATCAATCCTCAGCCCAGCCAAACTGCAACCACACTTAGGCACGGAATTGGTAACTACCTCATCAAACCGGCTACCTCAACCCAGTCTTCTGGGGAGTCTGCAATCCCTCCAGGCACGGTTGATGGAAGACTTCCACACACTATCTAAGATTTGTGGTTGCACTCTAATCTTGTAATAGCAATGGTGCTGTGCTCTGATAACTAAATATTTTCTGATCTGATTGATTAGGGTCTGATACTATATAGTACTGATACACATAATTATCTTACCATTTCATCATGATTCAAAAATAATTTATAACTCTGAAAACTAATCCTAAATATACTGTAATATCTGTACTATGTAAACTGTAATACCATAGTGTTATGGAAAATCACCATAACACCAAAAACTAATCTGAAAACGCTGCGTCATTGGAGTTGTATAAACTATAATAACATAGTCTTAAGGTTTTAGAATTTGAGAAAATTATGGAAATCTACATATGCTATAAAATATCTATCTGTATAAACTTTATAATTCATACTCTTGTAAAATCTGATAAAACATATCTCTACATAATAATATAAATCATAACAATATAAAAACTATATTATTTCTGTATTGATCTGTTCAAGTCTCGTAACACATATTTCTGTTTAGGTACTATAAACATAATAGTCTGAAATATGTATATTACATATACTGTTCTAATACTGACTTATGTCGTACAACTACATAAATAAATATCTCATATCTCTACATAATAATATAAATCATAACAATATAAAAACTATATTATTTCTGTACTGATCTGTTCAAGTCTCGTAACACATATTTCTGTTTAGGTACTATAAACATAATAGTTTGAAATATGTATATTACATATACTGTTCTAATACTGACTTATGCTACACAACTACATAAATGAATATCTCATATACTGCTACAGTATTTTTTGATATACAAACAATTTTCGAACTGAATACTAATCTAGAAATCATATAATTTATTAATAAATACTCTAACATTCCTAGCATAGCATATTTCCCTTACCTAACTAGCTGGGAGGCTCGCCTCCAACTCTATTCTCACGCTCACGACGTATTATCCCCAAAATCCTGAAATAATGCATATAATTCTATTTTCAATAAATCAACTAAATTTTTCAAACCTTCATACTTATAATTTTCTAAACTAAAACTTACCTGGGCTCCTGGAAAAATATCTACTGGGGTCCTCAAACCATGCCTTTAGGGTCCCAAATCACCCTATCCTTGAAAATATAATACCCTAGTTTTATTCCACAAAACTCCAGCAGATTCCCATATAATACACCATTTGGACTCAAATAAGACTGCTAATATTGAAAATACCTAAATAATCTACTTACCCTGATTTTGGGATGGTGCCCAAGTTGGCCTAACCAACAATCTACACTAGTAGACTTGTAGAGAAACTCTCGAGGATCAACGTGGTGGCTTCTAATCATCGAAACGGGGAGAAATGGAGCTAGAACGTAGAGAGAAGGAGGGAAGGTCGAGCAGGAGAGAGAGAAAGCTGATAAAAAAACAAATTTCCTTGTCGAACCGTCGTTTTCTGCTATTCATAGACCTTTTGCCATGTGGCTTCATTGTTGAGCCACGTCGCCTCATTGATGAGTTCAAGAAAGGAGTTCCTCGACGAGTTTCAGGACCCAAAAATAGCCTTCTGTAAACTCTCAACGATGAGACACTCGTCCACGTCGACGAGCCCAATAAGACTGTTCGTCGACGAACGCTCTGCTTTCGTTGACGAGGCCCTGCTACGTCCCTCTTTAAATTTATTTTTTCCCTCTATTTTCATTATTATTTAATTCCTATAATTATTCGAGTTACTACATTCTTCCCTCTTTATAAAATTTCGTCCTTGAAATTCACTACTTGTATTGAATACCATCCATTGAGGAAAATAGGCTGCTTATTTTACTACTTACCCTCACTTATGGTGGAGGAATACCATGGTTACATTCAGGGTTCTAGGAGATTACAAGTATACTAATAAAATAAAAAATTCTCCCAAAACCAAAACACTACCTACCTTATAATCTTAAATACAACTATACATTCATCACTTTGTACTGAATAAAACAGAATTATTGTTACCTGAACCACACTGACTATTACTGTATCCCACTAAATAGGTGTGGGTGTTTCCATATGATATCCTCCTCAATTTCCCACAAAGATTCTTCTATGTCATGATTTCTCCAAAAAATTTCACTAACTAAATTTTCTTGGTGCACAATTCCTGTTCCTTCTTGTCTAAAATCTGCACTGGTGCTTGAATCTCTGAACTCTATCTCTACATAATGATCACATGGGATGGGTCTGGGATATATTTCCTCAGCATTGAAACATAAAATATGTCATGTATTCCAAACAGAGCTGGTGGTAGAGCTAGCTTGTAGGCAACTAACTCCACTCTTTCAAGTATCTCAAATGGGCCGATGTACCTAGGGCTCAGCTTACCCTTCTTCCTAAATCTCATAACTACTCTCAGTGGAGCTACCTTCAAAAATACCCAATCTACCATGTCAAACTCTAATTCCAAGAGGCGAGCATCTGCGTAGCTTTTCTGTTGACTCTGTGTTGCATTAATTCTATCTTTAGTAAGCTGGACTTTATCGTATGCCTGCTGCACTAACTCTGGTCCAAATACTCGCCTTTCTCCCACTTCATCCCAGTATAATGGAAAATGGCACCTCCTATCATATAAAGCCTCATATGGTGCCATCTTAATGCTAGCCTGATAGCTATTATTGTACACAAACTCGACCAGCGGTAAATACTGGGTCTAACCAACCCCAAAATCTAGTATACATGCACGTAGCATATCCTTAAGTATTTGTATTGTCCTCTATGTCTGCCCATATGTTTGAGGATGAAAGGTGGTGCTGAATGGTAACTGTGACCCCATTGCCTCTTGAAAGCTCCTCCAAAACTGTGAAGTAAATCGGGGGTCTTGGTCTAAGACTATAGATACGGGCACACCATGTGAGCATACTATCTCCTGAATGTATAATTCTGCTAGTTTGTCCATAGAACAGTTGAATTTGATGGGGGTGAAGTGAGAGGTCTTCGTTAATCGATCTACGACCACCCTAATTGCATTTTGTCCCTACTGCGCTGGCGGTAGCCATATTACAAAATCCATAAAAACGTGATCCCATTTCCACTAAGGGATGAAAAGTGGCTGCAACTACCCTGCAGGTCTCTTCTGCTCAGCCTTTACCTGCTGGCACATCAAGCATTGCTTTATGAATTCAGCAATCTCCTTCTTTGTGCTGCTCCACCAGAAGGAATCCTGTAGATCCCGATACATTTTAGTACTACTTGGATGCACAGTGTATAGGGATCTGTGTGCCTCCTCCAAGATAAATTTCCTGATCAGAGCATCTATAGGAACACATAATCTGGTATGAAACTGCAGGGCTTCGTCATCTGATATACTGAGCTCTTCTTCCTGCCCATCTTGCACTTTCTATCTCAACTTTGCTAGTTCTGGATCAGTCGTCTATGCGGCTTTAATCCTTTCTTGCAAAGTAGGCTATAACACCAGGTTGGCAATGAATTCCTGGTGATCACCCTCTATCAGCTCCATGCCTAACCTCTCCAAATCCATCTGGATAGGGCGCTGAATCTCCACTATTGACACTGTTGCTCCTATTGTTTTCTTGCTTTGTGCATCAGCCACGACATTTGCTTTCCCTCGGTGGTAGCTGATATTATAATCATAGTATTTAATAAGCTCTAACCATCTTCTCTGCCGCATATTCAAATCTTTATGGGTGAAGAAATACTTTAAACTTTTATGATCAGTGAAAATCTCGCATTTCCTATCATATAGATAGTGCCTCTAGATCTTCAGTGCGTACACCACTGTGGCTAACTCTAGGTCGTGCACAAGGTCATTCTTTTCATATTCTTTATGCTATCTAGATGCGTAGGCAATGAATTTTCCATGCTACATTAACACACATCCCAGTCCCTTCAAAGATGCATAACTATATATCAAAAATCCATCCTCGCCTGATGAAATATATAGTATTGGTGCAGAGACCAGCCACTGCTTTAACTCCTGGAAGCTCTATTCACATTTATTAGACCAATCAAATTTCACGTTCTTTCTTGTGAGTCGGGTCAGTGGACCTGATAATCTAGACAAGCGATCCACGAAACACCGGTAGTACCCTGCCAAACCGAGGAAGCTTCTCACCTCTTGAACATTTCCTAGCCTTACCCAACTCACCACTGCCTCAATCTTACTCAGGTCAACTGATATACCATCCTTGGAGATCACATGCCTGAGAAAAGTAACCTGCCTCAACTAGAATTCACATTTCTTCAACTTCGTAAAGCTTCTTTTCTCTTAATACCTGCAATACCAGCCTCAAATGATGCTCGTGCTCCTTAAAACTCTTTGAGTAGACTAGTGTATCATCTATAAAAACTACAACGAATTGGTCTAGATATTGATGGAACACCCAATTCATAAGATCCATAAATACTACTGGTGCATTAATCAACCCCGAATGGCATTACTAAGAACTCATAATGCCCGTATTTGGTTTGGGATGCTGTCATTGATACGTCCTCTGCCTTGAATTTCACCTGGTGATAACTTGACCTAAGGTCAATCTTAGAGTAGACTTGGGTCCCCTAGAGCTGATTAAATAAGTCATCAATCCTTGGAAGAGGATATTTATTCTTGACTGTTAATTTTTTTATCTCTCTATAATCTATACACATCCTCATGGTCCCATCTTTCTTTTTCACAAACAAGACTTTTGCTCCCTAAGGTGACACACTAGGTCTAATAAGACCTTTATTCAACAATTCTTGCAACTGATCTTTCAATTCCTTCAATTTGGTTAGAGCCATATGGTATGGTGCTTTGGACACCGGTTGCCAACCTTGGTAGTAGATTCACTGTAAATTCAATCTCCTGGTCTGGTGGTAAGCCATGTAATTCTTCTAGGAAGACATCTGGAAATTCTCTAACCACTGGAATGTCGGCCTATTTCAGTTCTTCCTTTGGGCTCTTTTATGTAAGTTACATATCCTTGGAATCCACCTTGAATCAGTATCCTCACCTAAATAGCTGACATAATTTGTGGAGAGTTACGCACATGTGAACCCACAAATCTATATTCTTGTTCACTGGGGGTCTGAAAATCACTTTTTATTTTTTATTTTTTATAACAATCTATGCTAGCGTGATTAGCTGCTAGCCAATCCATACCCAATATTACATCAAATCTTTGCATATATAGTATCACAAGATCAATTGGTAGCACTTTCCCCTAAATGGCCACTAGAAAATTTCTAGGTACCCTCCTACACCTCACAGTAGACCCAGTCGGCATGGATACCAACAACTCAACATCTAACAACTGTGCTCCTATCCCAACCAATTTAACATACCCCAACGATACAAAAGAATGGGTGGCACATGTTTCAAACAAAACAACAACATTATATGGAAGAACAGTAGGTATACCTGTGACAACGTCTCCAGCAGTCTCAGCCTCTACCAACGTCAATGCATAGACTCTTGCTGGTGTAGTGTTCCTCTGCTGGCCTCCAAAAGGTGCTTGTTGTCATCCACCCCAACTTGGTCTGGGAGCTAGTGCATAGATCGGTGGTCCCTGACATGATCGATCCATGTGACCAGGTCTTTCACATCGGTAACAACATTCTCACCCAACCGGCACTCGCTCGGATGTCTCCGTCCACACTTGGGGCAGGTAGGATAAATCTTCCCTCCCTGATATCCACTGTGTCCTATCATCTTCCTCTGACCCCCACCATTACCTCCTCTTCTCCATGGACCCCGACTAGACCTAGTTTGAAAATACGGAGGCATGGGGCTCTTCCTCTGGCTCGATCCTACTATATCTCCTTGCACACTCTCCTCTACCACCGTAGCTCTATCAACCAGCTTAGAAAAATCCTGTATCTTTAATACTGTCACCTGTTTGTATATATCTCACCTCAAGTTCCTCTCAAACATCCTAGCCTTCTTAGCTTCATCTGGAACGATATAAGGGAAAAAGTGCAACAACTTAATGAATCTCGCCACGTACTGTTGGACCATCATCGATCCCTAGGACAGGCTCAGAAATTCCCATACTTTAGCCTCTTTGACTGTGGTGAGAAAATATCTATTGAAAAATATCACTCTGAATCTGCTGCAGGTCATATCCACGGGCGTAGGCCCCTGTTCCTCCAACAACTTCATAGCTAGCCACCATCTCTCAACCTCGCCTGTTAGCTTATATGAGGCATAAAGAACCCACTGCTCGTTGGTGCACTGGAGCACTGTAAGTATTTTCTCGATCTCCTTCATCCAGTTCTCAGCAGCTATAGGATCAGCTCCTCCTAAAAACGCTGATGGATTCATCTTTGTGAACTTCTCTATTGTGCATCCCTAAACTGTAGATGAACCTCCCTGCTCCCTGAAGCTTCGGGCAATCTCAACCATGACCTACTAAGCTACACTGCGTAAAACAACATCCGAGTTCCCGCCTCCAGCACCAAAACTCCCTGCTCCATCGTCGCCACTAGCATGTGCGCTACTACCTCTTGGATCCATCCTGCCTTAAGATCAAATTATCCTAAGAATTCAAACCTTATAATACTATTCTATCTAAAATACCCCACACGTCCTATCACTAATTTAAGGTCTACTCCTACCATATGGAAATAGAAATCGATGATAGTTTACTATGGTTTTCATTTTTATAAAATAAACAGCAAATACATAAGATTATGTCACTCTTGTATAATATGCTATAACGTCTCAGGCCCCAAGTGAGCACTAAGGAAACCTGTTTATATTACATACCTATGCAGTGGAAAAACATAAAACTATCCATCCATATAAACAATACCAGAACTTTAGTACTCTTCCCAACTATACACATATATAAGTACACATCCCCCAGTATCATCAACTCAAAAACGCTATCTCCTATATACACTTACCTAGAAAATAGGGCAGTGTACTCACCTCCTCTATATGCAAGCCTGATTTGCTCGCCTAACTAGATCACCTGAAAAATATTAAATCATTGGGATGAGACAACGCTCAGTAAGGGGAAATATGCTACTACTAGTGTGTGGCAACTGAGTTTCATAAATACTATACTAACAATATTTGAAACTGTATAAACTGATAAAATGATATACAATATAACTTGCATCTATCATAGTTTAAGGTATAACTGTATTATCTGAGTTTTCTGCTTCTCATACTTCTAGTAACATACTATATCTGCTAATACTCTGTAAATTTGTATACATATACATAACTGAGATGTTTACCTTGGAAAACTATGCGTTATGATTTGACCCCTCATGACAAGGTAATGCAGCCCGTAGGTGGGACTTAATCTTGGTTGGCCTACTAAGTAAGTCAACTATAACTCTACCAATCCTTAGCCCGGCCAAACTGCAACCACTCCCAGGCACGAAACCTTTAACTACCTCGTCAAACTGGCCACCTTTACCCAGTCTTCTAGGAAGTTTGCAATCCCTCTAGGCACGGTTGACGAAAGACTTCCATACACTATCTAAGATGTTTGGTTGCGCTCTGATCTTGTAATAGCAACCGTACCATGCTTTTATAACTAAATATTTACTGAATTGATTCATTAGGGTCTAATACTATATAGTACTGATATACATAATTATCTTACTGTTTCATTTTGGTTCCAAAATAACCATAACACTGAAAACTAATCCTGAATATATTGTAATATCTGTACTGTGTAAACTTTAATACCATAGTGTTATGGAAAATCACCATAACACTGAAAACTAATCTGAAAACGCTATGTCATCTGAGTTGTATAAACTGTAATAACATAGTGTTATGGTTTTAGAATTTGAGAAAATCAGGGAAATCTACATATGCTGTAAAATATCTATCAGTATAAAGTTTGTAATTCATACTCTTGTAAAATTTGAGAAAACATATCTCTGCATAATAATATAAATCATAACAATCTAAAAACTGTATTATTTATGTACCGATCTGTTCAAGTCTCGTAACATATATTTCTGTTTAGGTACTATAAACATAATAGTCTGAAATAGGTATATTTCATATACTATTCTAATACTAACTCATGCCACACAACTACATAAATAAATATCTCATATGCTGCTGTCATATTTTCTAATATACAAATAATTTTCGAACTGAATACTAATCTAGAAATCATATAATTTATTAATAAATACTCTAACATTCCTAGCATAGCATATTTCCTTTACCTAACTGGCTAGGAGGTTTGCATCCAACTCTATTCTCACACTCACGACGTACTATCCCCAAAATCCTGAAATAATGCATATAATTCTATTTTAAATAAATCAACTAAATTTCCCAAACCTTCATACTCATAATTTTCTAAACTATAACTTACCTGGGATGGTGGAAAAATATCTACTGCGGTCCTCAAACCATGCCTGCAGGGTCCCAAAACTCCCTATCCTTGAAAATATAATACCCTAGTTTTATTGCACAAAACTCCAGTAGATTCTCATATAATACACTATCTGGACTCAAATAAGCCCTCTAATACTAAAAATACCTAAATAATCTACTTACCCTTATTTTGGGATGATGTTCAAGTTGGCCTAACCAACAATCTACGCCAGTAGACTTGTAGAGAATCTCTTGAGGATTAATGTGGCGGCTTCTGATCATCGAAATGAGGAGAAATGGAGCCAAAAATGTAGAGAGAAGGAGGGAGGGCCGAGCAGGAGAGAGAGAAAGCTGAGAGAAAAACAAATTTCCTCGCTGAACTGTCATTTTCTGCTATTTATAGACGTTTTGCCATGTGGCCTCGTTGATGAGCCATGTCACCTCATTGATGAGTTTTAGGCCTTGAAAACAGCCCTTAGTAAACTCTCGTCGATGAGACACGCATCCACATCGACGAGCCTAAGAAGACTTTTCGTCGACGAACGCTCTGCATTCATCGATGAGGCCCTACTGTGTCCCTTTTAAAATTATTTTTCCCTTTTTTTTTATTATTTAATTCCCATAATTATCTGGGTTACTACACAAAATCTCCTTTGGAGACAACTCTCCACACCTCCCAATCTATATTTTGAAGAAAAATGTGCATCCTTTGTTTCCAAAAGATGTAATTAACACCATAGAAAGTCAGAGGATGTGTGGATGATTGTCCCTCACGAAAACAGGTTACACCTGTGTGAGCCATGCGATCTTTTACAAAAACGGTTAAGTCAAATGCAATGAGACTCTAATACCAAATGTGATTTTTGGTATAATCCTAAGAGGGGAAGGGGTGAATTGGAAATTTTAAAAATTTCTAGGTCAAGTGTCCTATTTTTATATCCACAATCAGTATAACATAACTTAGGGTCCTTTCTAATTAATCACAATTCTAGTAGGTATAAGAGTGTGTTATAAATGAAACCAGTATAACAATTCCAGTATTTCCCAAACACTTACAAATCATTATTACAAGAAATTCTAGTGATATCAACAAGTAATTATAAACATGCACAAACTAAAATGTAAAGAGTATAAGAAAAGTAAGACAAGGATTTTTATCGAGGTTCAGCCAATTCTGTCTATGTCCTCACCTCAAGCCAACCCACTTGCGGATTTACTATATGCTCACTTAATCGAGGGGGGAGGGACGCCATTTACAAGTCCTCCTTACAGGGCAAAGTCTCCCAGGCTCACTTTCCGTGCAGATCCAAACTGTTTACAAATCACTCCTTACAAGATAGAACACCTCCTAGCTCACTCACGAGTGGAGCCAAACCAATACAAAGATATAAAAATGACTTTGTGTACAAATGAAGTGCTTCTACAATAAGCAAATGTGTACAATATTTAAGCTCAATACACTCTTGTATGGTGCGAGTTAATGCTCAATAGAGTATTTGAAATTTATCGCTCAAAGATATATTTGTGAAAAAAATGTGAGAGATGATTATGAAAATGATCTTTGAATCAAATATGAAATATTTTCCAAGTGTATTTCAAAGATCTAAAGACCCAACAAATATCTCCAAATATGTTTCTCAAAAATGAAGTGTGGGAGATGTTGGAAATAAGCTCACAAATATATTTTGCAATAAACCCAAAATGAGCCTTTGATCCTTGCAATGAATATGCACAAAGGTTCACTAGCTATAAGGAGTTTTCCCAAAAAATATTTATCAATAAAAAAAAAAATAATATGGGAAAAACTCAAAGCTTACTCTCAAAAAGATTTTCAAACACAAATAAATGAGTGAGAGTGTAAGCTTTCAAATAATATGAACAATGCTCACAAGAATAAATATTCAACAATCTTCAAGTTGCAATCAATGTGCAAATGAAGATGATGGAAGTAATGCTCTCTTTCTAAGAAGATTTTGCAAAAGAATATGAGAAAGAGAATGAATTTGCTTGTGGATGTGAGAATATAAAAGAATAAACACAAAATATTTTGAGAGGGTTTTTCAAGCTAGTCAAGTTGATAATTATGCTTATGAGTTGGCTATATATAGAGCTCCTCAAAATTTTGACCATTAGGGAAATGCTAGGTATTTTTAAAATGTTTAATTAAAAAATTAATCATATTTAAGTGCTGAAAGATTTGAAAACCCCGAGAGGTTCGGTCAACAAGGGATACCTCTAGTCGACTGGCCTTTGTTTAATTTTCAAATTTCTAAGAGGGCTGGTCAACTGGGCAAGGTTTCGATCGGCTGGCCGTTGGTGATTTTCAAGAAACCGAGAAACGGTATGCCGATCCAAGATTCGGTCGGCTGTGCCTTTGAAGGCCGATTGGCTGGGGCTTTTGTAAGCTATATTGGTCAGTCAATCGGAGCTATATAAGCTAGCCATTACTTAAGGCCAGTCGGTTGGGCTTTCTCAAGTAAAAAATGGTCAGTCGACCGAGGCTTTAAAAAATTGCTCAAATATTAAGGCCTGGTTGACTGGGGTTTATAGCACATAAGGGGGCTGGTTGGACGGGTTCAATTAAAATACGATTTTAGCCTTGTTTTGACCTTAAAACTTTTCAACCCTATTTGTGTAAGTATGACATTTTAAGTGAAGGGTTTTCCATGAAAGGTTTTTGGTTCCTAAGATCAGTCTATGGTATTTGAGCATCAAACCACATCATGCATGGTATGCATTATTACAAACCAAAACTTAAATGCAATTACAATTCAAAGTGAAATATCTTCAATCTTTGCTTTTCATTCTGCCATGCTCCAAGACAAGTGATGTGAGCTTTCAGTTCCTCATGGCCTTCTTTGTACCTCCACTCTACATGCCTTCTAAAAGAATCATTTGATCAAGCACTAGATGCACAAGTGAGACACTTTGAATTTGTCATATTCAAAACGGAATAGGACTCATAAAGTCAACAATGCCTATACTCTCGTAAAAATTATTAACTAAAGTCTACAAAACCTATAACCTATGCTCTAATACCACAACTGTCACGCCCTAAAACTGTTAGGGTCTAAGGTGTGACTTTCTATAAAAATTGCACACATGACATCGGAAATAGAAATAGCAGAAATAAATAAAACCTTATAAACTTTTATACCAGAGTGCTAAATAACTACATTATAGGAGTATCTCCAACATCCAAGATTAGCATTCTTAAAAATTCCAAAACATAAAAGCATTTCCAGCTGGTAGTATACTAGTATTTATTATAAACTGCTCTCTCTAATCCTCTCCACGTGTTTGCTATGCCTGATTCTCAATACGCTCCTCAAAGCTGTCTATAGGGTAGGAGAATAAATTAGTGAGATCACTCTCAGTAAGTAAAAAATATTATATCATTGTGTACTTATGATGAGCTTTACTGTACCATAACTCTGTAATAGTTAATATTTAATACTGTAGTTTCAAAACTGAATTTGTCAAGCTGTAAAACATTTATAAATTTCTACATAAAAGTATTTCCATTAAGCTATAGCTGCAACTTTTGTAATTGTATATTGTATACTGTAAAACATCCCTTAGGCTATAACTATAAATTGTGGGTCATGTTTACCCCCGTGGCAGGGTAGTGTGGTCCAAAAATTAGACTTAATCGGCGGCCAACCAAATTAAGTCAAATTATAACTATAAATGAGATTTTCCTTATTAAGTCCTGGTCTGGAACCAAGTGTGCACTCGAGAGAATCCACTGCTCTAAAAATCACTCTGTATAATAGTGTGGGTGTACTCTCTGTAACTGTATACTGTAAGTTGTACTGAGCATATGTAACTTTGTAATCTCTAAGCCATAAGGGTTTTAAAACATAGTAGTATATAAATCATGAAATAAAAATAGCATCATAAAAATATCATCATTGTTCATTGTTTCATAAGACATGTAATGTTCTTTAATAAAAATAAGCTCATGCCACACGATTTTCGTGCTGAAAACATTTATTCTCAATAGAACATCATAATGTTGTAAATTACCCGAGAGAGTTAAAATACTTTCTCTAAAAATATAAACTCGCGTATGTTTTATAAAAAGCTAACATAATTGAACCCACTTACCTTGTTCTCCTCTGGAATTGAAAACTTTCTAGCAAATCCTTAACCTATCACAAGATAACCACAAATCCATGATTTACAAATGAATTATAGTTTCTCTTTTAACCCCCCTCAAAGGTTTAATTCTAAATTTGATTGTATTTATTAAACCGCTATTCAAAAAAATATGAGACTTATTGCAAAATGATCTTCTTTTTATGCTTAGAATTTAGAGACAATTTTTGTATCCACGCAACATCATTTGGTCATTAAACTTGCTTTTTGAAATCAACTTTCAATTATGCTAATTCAATTGGGCATCTTAGAATTCAGCACTTACTTTGAAAAATAAAAAAGTCATCTTTACAAGATTCAAAAATCACCAAATTAAATCCATACATTCCTATATATTTTATATATGAGCCTACCAAATTTCGTGGTCAGATTAGGAGTAGACATTATAAAATAAATTCGGAACCTAAGTCTGTTTGTAACTCTAATAGCATTTTGACAACATACTGATTGTAGTTTCCAAAAAACAAAAACCATATCAAATGACTTCAGAGAATTTCGAAATTTAATCCTCAAGAATATTGATATATTAAATAATAGCCCACTGAATTTCAAAATTTTTGGGCATAACCCTCCAGAGAAATCCTCATCTTTTAAATATTCAATATTCCAGCAAGGTTCAAAGTATAAATTTTGAAAATTTTGAAGACCATACTAGGATACCTCCAAAATTCAGAAATTGAACAACTAAGATAATGCTTATACCATAATAAAAATCAAGGTATACCACCAAAATTTTATTTATAAACATAACTTGATTTAACCCTTCACGTTACAATTTCTCGAAACCCAAAATTCTAATCCTCAAAATTTTGGACTCTCTTATTTTCACCCTCTCTTCCTCTCTCTCTCTCTCTCTCTCTCTCCTCTCTCTCTCTCTCTCTCTCTCTCTCTCTCTCTCTCTCTCTCTCTCTCTCTCTCTCTCTCTTCCCTTTCTTCTTCTCTACCTCTTGGAATTCCTATATATGGCACCCCTCCCCCCTTTATATAAATGTGGTAAGGTACATTAATGAGGGGATAAGACACATTAATGAGGGAATAAGACATATTAATGAGAGGATAAGATTAATTAGTGAGGGAATAAGGCACATTAGTGAGGGGATAAAGCACATTAATAAGGAGATAAGACACATTAGTGAGAGGATAAGACACATTAGTGAGGGGACATGTCTCACCCTTCCCTCAACCAAGGGAACGCATGGAGTTATCATTTCTCAAGGCATGCAAAGTGACATGTGTCCTCCACATGTCACCTTCACAACTTTTCTTTTTATTTGTTTATTTTTAAAGCTTACTAAATAACATACATGCACTTTCCTAACTCCAAAATTACTCAAAATACCATTTAATCTTCCAAAACTACCCTTGTACTTGATTTATATTCCAAACTTGTCTTATCCCTTTTACAAAATATCACCACACTTTTAATTAAATACCCATAATAACCTTGTATCAATTATCATTATATATATATTCTTTGGGATCATTATATTCTCTCTCAATATGTATTCTACTTCTCTATTTCCCAAACATCGTAAGTGAAAGTGGAAGAGTGGTCCTAGGAGGGGGGGTGAATTGGGTTATTAAAACTTTAAGTTTCTTTTTTAATTTTTTACTTACTTGTTTGATATACACAGCAAAGCTTAAGCAAACCAATCAATTCACAACTAAAAAAATCCACAAATTAACTAAAAACTTAAACAACCAACCAATTTAAGAATAACCAATCACAAATACCAAACCAATCACAATTTGGAGACCATTATGGAATTTCAGCTTTTGCTTTTGTAAGTAGCCCTGTAAGCAGTTTGCAAGCCCTATTTTTGAATTGATTTTTATTGTGTTCTCTTAATTAAGATTTCCACAAATTAACCAATGAAGTCCGTTGTGGGTTTTCCGCAAATGATTAATTGAAACGTACTTTCGTTAAATTAAGGGTCTTCTTTTTAATTCAGCATTTTAGCCCTGCAACCTGCACTTAGCACATACACACACAATATATGAAGTACTGAAATTTAAAAGAATATGGAAAGAAGAATACCACTATTTTATGAGGTTCAGCTTATCCACAGCCTACGTCCTCGCCTTTGGTCAATACCACCAAAGGATTCCACTAGTAACACTCTTTCCGGGTAGAGCAAACCTTTTACATTTTTCCCTCCTTAAGGGCAGAGCACCCTCTCCAAGCGATTCCCCTTGCTTGGTCCAACGATCCAAACACCTTGGATTCGTCAACAATCTACAAGAAAATAATCAAGAGATTTTGTACACAAGATACCCTCAAAAGGGCCGATTAGTACAATTTCAAAACTATATACTTCAAAGTAAATCCATATGAAATTGAAATTGAAGCTCAAGGAAGTTTATCACTGATTAATTCTTTCAATGATTGAAAGATTCAGATTTGAAGCACAAGATCAGTGATTGAAAGTTAGCAACACTCAGTAGAATTCGTGCACAATATGGTAGCAAGAGAGCCTTTGAATGATGAGAGCAATTGAAAGAGATTGGGAGTTGAATTGTATGCTCGGTGAATAAAATCAATGGCCTTGGGGGCTATTTATAGATTTAGAAAAGCATTTAACTTGATCCCCAAGTTTACTTGGAGTAGTGCCCAAGTTATAATTAAGTTTGAGCCCCAAGCAATCTGATTTAAAAAATCTTTCCGTTATAAAAAATTTAAAATTCTCACGTGGCAGTAGCTTGTCACCTTTTGGTCAGGCGTCTGTCACTAAATACACAGTTCAATTTCAAACTCAATAGGGTGGCAGTCGCCTGGTAGAACCTAGTCAAGCTTCTCAGTTTGCCTTGTCAGGCACCTGTCAAGGTCTAGGCAGTAGCCTGACGACGTCGGTGCATTTTAAAAACATTTAAATGGTCAACCGACTGAGGATTTCAGTGAGGCTGCTGTCAAGTACAAGAATATTGTTTTTAAGATATTTTTGTAAGAACTCTCTTTGCTTCTCAATTCTTGGAATTTTAATTTGTTTACTTAAAAAAAAATGTTCTGAGATTAAGTTTTTGGTCTCTAGGTCTCTTACACCTAATGAGCTTCAACGAATTTCATATTTGAGTATACTTGAAGTACTTACAAAATATGTCCTATAGACTCATTCAGCTCTTCATTTCTTGAACTCTGTGAAGTCTTGAAGTCATTGCTTTGAGTTCTCTTGGCCCTGAGCTTAATTGTTCTTCAAGCTTTCATTCTTGATCACTTGTATTGATGTGAACTTTAAAAATGTTTCGTGTGATCATATGAAGTATTTTGAGTTCCAAGATCTATTTTTCCTGAAGCATCACAACTTTGAAGCATATTAAATTACCTTACTTTGTTATCATCAAAATTAAGAATCGTAAGCCTTGTTAGGCCAACAATCTCTCCATTTTTGATGATGACAAATAAGGAGCAAAAAGAGAGAGTGAACCTTAAGAGGCTTCCCCTTACAATAAGCATAAAAAAATATCTTCAAGTTTCATTATAGTATTCATTTCCTAATATAGCATTTAGTCCATAATTTCCAAAATGTCATATGCACCATATGTTCTAAACATCATATGCACCAAATTTCATAAATGTCATATGCACCATATGTCATAAACATGATATGCACCAAATTTCATAAACATCATACTCATCATGATTTCATAAACATCATCATATGCTTCATATCATTAAGTAGGTAACCATCTTTTGCTCATAATGATACTCCTCCTTTTGACATCACTCAAAATAGAGAAATACAAAAACATAATAAGCATAAGAAGGTTTTACAGTACATCCATAGGAAGACAAAAATAGTGAGCAACAAGTCATAGTCAGAACATCACAAATCCGGTATCAACATCTTCAGCATCTGCATCTTCTCTTGAGCCTTCTTTAGAGGCTTCATCTTCTTTTTCAGTATCTTCAGAATCCTTAGCAGATTGTTCCTTGGAGGCTTCACCACTCTCCTCATTTTCTTCTGACTCGTCATCAGATTCAACATCACTAGAAGGTGCAAAACTGATGTCCATAGGGGCTGCACCCCGGGAAGAGCTAGTAATATGCTGTTCCAACTTTTTATTGACCTTATAGGTCATGCCCAGTTTTAATTATGACAAATACTCATGATATCTAATGGGTATTTGAGATCATGTGCAGGAGCCTCACTCATCAAGATCAAGATGCACGTAAAGCAAATGAAGCTTGAAGACCAATTCTTGTTTATGATTGTAATATATATTTCATTTGCATAATTGGTCTGTAATAGTAAATTAGGGTGTTTACCTGTAATAATCATCACACACATCACATACATGGTCTAGAATGTAAGCTTAGCCTAAAATTGAATCATAACAAAAACTAGACCTAGAAAAGACCTAAGACACTCACCAATGCACTTAAATGTATTAGGCACTTGAATAGGGTGATGTGAATTAAAACAAGACCGAAATGCACAATTTATGCATTTTCGGTCGATTGACACATACAGTTCATTCTGCCCCCGGTCGATCGAATCCGGTTTGGGTCAACCGGTTGACCACAGTTCGGTCGACCGACTAGATAGTTCATTTTCACCCCAGTTGACCAAACCGCACCATTTTGGAAAAATTGCCCTTCCTAGTCGACCGACCCTGAAGTTCAAAATTGGCTCGGTCGACCGAGCCAGATGAACTTCGGTCGATCGAAAGTCTTTTGGTCGACCGGGTCTCTAGGGTTGCTATATTTTTTACAGTGGTTAAATATTTTTAACAAGGTTTAAAATAATTAAAACATCATTAATCTTTTCTAATAATACCAAGCTTGTCTCCAATGGTCAAAATTCATGGGGTGTCTATAAATACCCCTTCATTTGGGAAAATTAAGAAAAAGATTAGAAAAAACAAAAATAAATTTTCTCTCAAGCCAAAAACTTTCTACTGCTCATACTCTCACTCAAAATCACTCAAACTTACTCTTTTAAGTTCCTAAATCCTCTGTAAGTGTCTTGAGTGTTTATGCAAATATGTTTGCTTTCTTATTGTTGTGTGATTGAATCGATTTTCAATGAGAGCTAAACCTAAAGTGCTCTTAGGGGGCTTTGCTCATAAGCCTATCCTAAGAAGACTTGCCTAATCTTCTGAATATTGCATTTGTGTTGCAATATCTTAGGAAGCTTGTATTTGTGTTTTGGGTTGCAAAACGTTTTCAAAACTATCTTGACATATTTGTGAAAAAATATTTGTGTGTGTGATACTGATCTTTGTTGCAATATTTACTCAAAGACCACTTGCTGAATACAAAGATTACATATCTCTTGGAAACCAAGTATATACACTATTTACATGATTGATATATTCTGTTCTTTGGAATATTTGAAACCTGAGTGATATTTTTGTTTGAACACCTTGATTGAGAATATCCTAAAATACTAAGATTGCTTGCTGACACTCTCACGTACACATTACATAGATAGTGAATATATTTAAGAGTTGAAATATTAGACCACAGTGAGCTTACATATTAAATCATTTTGTGGTGTTTGTGATTGAGCGCATTTGGGTACATATCTACCTTACACGAAGGCACAATCACTATACCGTTATTATTTGATTGTTAAATCTAAGTGTCTCCAGGCGTGGCCTGAGGTGGTGATAATCCAGTCCGGTAAGGATTGTTGTAAAGGTTGAAGTCAGCCCTGTACGGATTGACTTGGTTTGTTTAGGTGCCGCTCCAACCATATAAGTGAGCAAGTTATAGTGGTAATCCTTGTGCTTGCTAGCCAAGGTGGGGACGTAGGCAATTAGACGAACCTCGATAACATTTTTGTGTGTAGAATCTACTTTTCTGCTTTCTGGTGCATGTACGTTTGATTAATTTGTTTCATTTACTTTCTAGTATACATTTACATTACTTGCACTAGATTGACCATAGGGTTGTGAATATACTGGTATTAGGAGATTGACCTAGGGCTTAAATTTTAAAATACCAATTCACCCCCCTCTTCGGATCACGGCAAAGCTAACAATTGGTATCAGAGCCACGTAGCATAAACTAGCTATTAATTTGCAAAAGATCACATATGGCTCATAGTTCTGTGACTCCTTTCCTTGAGGGACCATCTTCTACACAACCTCCTGTTTTTGGAAACAGAGGATGCACATCTACCTTCAGAATACTGATTGGATGGTATGAAGGATCTAAAGGAAATTATGTCCCTATGAAAACTGAGGGTACAACTAGGGTTCCTAAGATTGAAGAAGAATATAATGATGATGATATGAAAGCTGTTAGTTTAAATGCTACTGCCATGAATATTTTGTACTGTAGTCTTGACGTAAATGAATTTAACAGAATTATGGCATGCTCTACTGCTAAAGAAATATGGGATAAGTTAGAAGTTACATATGAGGGTACTAGGGATGTGAAAGAGAGTAGGATAGACATGTTAACTAGTGAGTATGAGGCCTTTAGGATGAATGAAGGTGATTCCATTCAGAGCAAGTACACTAGATTCACACACACCATAAACTCACTGCATGCATTAGGAAAGTCCTATCCCGCATATGAGATGATTAGGAAGATCCTTAGAGGCTTACCTCTTGTTTGGGAAGCTAAGGCTACGATCATTGCTGAGGGTAGAGACCTTAAGGCCATGACTCTAGATGAACTGATAGGTTCTCCGATTACTTATAAATTAGCCATAAATGAGAGATTTAATGAGCATAATAGGGCTAAGAAAGTAACTGCATTGAAAGTTTCCACTAACACATCTAGTGAGTGCAGTGATTCTGACACGGATAAGAATATGGCCTTTAGTAGATTTTTCAGGAAGAACAGGAAGCCATATAAAAAATATAGGGAGTTTACAACTGAAAAGGGAGAGTCTAGCAAAAGAAAAGAAAAATCAAATGCTTCTACATGTTATAACTGCAACAAGGTTGGGCACATCAAACTAGACTGCCCACTACTAAAAAAGGAGACTAAGAAAAAGAAGAAAGCCATGAAGGCTAGAACATCATGGGACAAACTTAGCAGCAACGACTCAGAATCAGACCACAGTGACTCAGAGGTCGCTAATTTGTGCTTGATGGCACACGAGGATGAGGTATCTTCTTCTAGCTCATTGTCTTCTTATTATTCATCTGATGCTTGTGATTCTGATTGTATGCCTACGTTTAGAGAGTTGCAATTTTAATATATTCGTGTATCTAAACTGTTAGGCAAATTGACCAAAAAAAATAATGATTTGAAAAAGAAATATGAAATTGGTCAAAAATGTTTAATATGACAAAAACCTCTCATGCTTCCTTTTTAAAAGAAAAAGATGCTAAAATTGTTGAGCTTGAGAGAAAATTGGAGGATACCTCCAAAATTATTTTTAAATTCACCGAGGGCAAACGCAACTTTGAAAAACTACTTGGTGCCCAAAGAAACTCCTTAAGTAAAGAGGGTCTTGGTTTTAATGGTATTGAAAATGTTAGACGACTTGATCTTTACTTAGGACATTTTACACGTGAGTCAAAGTCCCATATTCCTCCTAAAGAACCTAAGTGTAGAATAAGATGCTTTAAATGTAAACAAATTGGTCACATTCAATTTGATTGTCCACTTAGGAATAAACATACTATAATTAGGAAAATATGGGTAGTTAAGGGAGATCCTGTCATTAACCACCATGGACCCAACAAAATTTGGGGACCAACTTCAGTTACGTAGCTTATTTTGCAGGTATGCCTAAGATCGTCCTCTTCCAAAGACCAGTGGTACTTGGATAGCAGGTGCTCTCAGCACATGGCCGGCGACGAGGGAAAATTCACTTCATTTGCTCCCAAGAATGGAGGCTATGTAACATTTGGCGACAATGCAAAAGGACGCATCATCGGGATAGGTAAGGTTGGTAAGGATTCCTCCCTTACTATTGATAATGCTTTACTGGTTGATGGGCTGAAACATAACCTACTTAGCATAAGTCAGTTGTGTGACCTAGGATATAAAGTATCTTTTGAAAATGACAAATGCATAGTAGAAAATAAATCTAATGACGAAGTGCTTTTTTACTGCCAATCATCATGAAAATGTTTATATTACTTCTCTTGATAACTTAGCTTCACAATGAGTGACATGCTTTTCTATTGTAAATGAAGCTAGTTGGTTATGACATAGGCGCTTAGGACATGCTAGCATTGATTTATTGTCTAAACTTGTCAGAAAAGAATTAGTTAAAGGCTTGCCTAAGATGTCTTTTGTAAAGGATAAAATTTGTGATGCATGTCAAATGGGTAAGCAGACAAAATCTGGTTTTAAGAAAAAGAAATTCATATCTACCACTAGATCACTTGAGATGCTTCACTTAGATTTGTTTGGACCTAATTCTGTGCAGAGTCTTGGTGGTAAATATTTTTCTTTTGTAATTGTGGATGACTTTTCTAGATTCCCATGGGTGTTGTTTCTTGCACTTAAAAATGAATCATGTGAACAGTTCACCAAACTTTGTAGGAGAATTCAGAATGAAAAGGGATATAAGATAACTCATATAAAAGGTGATAAAGGCACTAAATTCAAAAATGAAAGCGTAGAAAAATATTGTGACATAGAGGGCATATCGCATAACTTCTTTGCGCCTAGGACACCTCAACAAAATAGTGTGGTAGAAAGAAAGAATAGGTCACTGCAAGAAATGGGTAGAACTATGCTGAATGAACATAACTTACCTAAATATTTTTGGGCCGAAGCCATTAATACTGCATGTTATGTTATGAATAGGGTGTTGATTAGACCGTCAATTAATAAAACCCCTTATGAATTGTGGAACAACCATAAGCCTAATATTTCCTATTTTCATGTGTTTGGTTGTAAAAGTTTTATGCTAGGAGATAATGAACACTTAGCAAAATTTGACTCTAAATCTGATGAAGGTATTTTCCTAGGTTATGCACTAAATAGCAAAGCATATAGGGCTTTCAACAAAAGAACATTGACTGTCATTGAATCTATCCATGTTGTGTTTGATGAAGCTAATCCATTTTCTAAGAAAGATGATGAAGATGATATTAATATTAGAAAATGCTTAGATAAATTATCTATTGAAAACAATGCAAGTGAAAACCTAGAAGAAAATGAAAAATCATTTGAGGATAATGAAAATCAAGAGTTGCCTAGAGATTAGAAATTCATTAGAAATCATGCCATTGATCAAATCTTAAGTGAACCATCCTGTGGTGTAGCCACAAGATCCTCCTTAAGAAATCTAATAAATCATTCCACTTTCTTATCCCAAGAAGAACCTAAAAATATTAAAGAAGCCATAGAGGATGAGTCTTGGGTGATGTCCATGAAAGAAGAACTTAATCAATTTGAAAGAAGCAAAGTGTGGACTCTAGTTCCTAGGCCAAATGATCACACAATTATTGGAACAAAATGGGTGTATAGAAATAAGAAAGATGAGAATGGGGTAGTAACTAGGAATAAGGCTAGACTAGTTGCCCAAGGGTACCAACAGGAAGGGATTGACTTTGACGAAACATATGTTCCGGTTGCTAGGTTAGAAGCTATTCATATGCTACTTGCCTTTGCTGCTTTTAAAAATTTTAAATTATTTCAAATGGATGTTAAAAGTGCTTTTCTAAATGGCTTTATCAATAAAGAAGTGTATGTAGAACAACCACCAGGTTTTGGAAATCATAAATATCCAGATCATGTTTACTGGTTGTCTAAGGCCTTATATGGATTGAAACAAGCTCTTAGAGCTTGGTGTGAGAGGCTTAGTGGTTTTCTATTAGAAAATGGGTTTACCCATGTCAAGATTGACACTACACTTTTTATCAAATCAAAAAATGATGATATGCTCTTTGTTCAAATTTATGTGGATGATATCATTTTTGGACCAACTAATGATGAGTTGTGTAATGAGTTTTCCAAATGCATGCAAAGTGAATTTGAAATGAGCATGATGGGTGAACTTAGTTTCTTCTTAGGGCTACAAATTAAGCAAGCTAATCATGGAACCTTCATAGGCCAATCTAAATATATTAGGGACATGCTAAAGAAATTTAACATGGAAGATTGCAAAATTCTTGGCACACCTATGAACTCTTCCATTAAGCTTGATAAAGATGAGCAAGGAATCCCTATTGACGTGAAATTGTATCATGTCGTGATTGGGAGTATCCTATATCTCACTGCTAGTAGGCCTGATATTATGTTTAGTGTGTGTATGTGTGCTAGGTTTCAGGCTAGCCCTAAGGAGTCTCACCTAAAAGCTATTAAACAAATCCTTACGTATCTAGTTGGGACTATAGGGTTAGGCTTGTGGTACCCTAAGCATACTACTTTTGAGATTGTTAGTTACATTGATGCTGACTTTGCTGGTTGTAAAGTTGATAAAAAAAGCACCAGTGGCATTTGTCATTACTTTGGACAATCTCTTGTTTCTTTGTTTTCCAAGAAACAAAACTCAGTTGGCTTATCCACGGCCGAAGAAGAATATATTGTGGCTGGAAGTTTTTGTGCCCAAACTCTTTACATAAAACAACAACTTGTGAATTTTGGATTGCACTATGATACAATACCGATTAAATGTGACAATACTAGTGCAATCAACATCTCTAAAAATCCTATCTCACATTCACAAACTAAACACATTGAGATTAGACACCACTTTCTTCGTGATCATGTGTAAAAAGGAGATGTGGCTCTTGAGTTTGTATGCACTAATAAACAATGGGCGGATATATTTACTAAACCACTTCTCGAGGATAGGTTCATACAGATTAGATGTGAATTAAGCTTAATGCATAGTAGAGAAGCCTCTTAGATGTTTCATAACTGGCATAAATTTAGGGGGAGCTCTCAAATGAAATTTTCTAAGTCTTAGCAACTAATACTATTTTTGACTTGCCTTCTTGCTTTAGACTTTGTGAAAGTTGTTTATTGATTGTGTGCATATGTATTATGGCTATTGCATAATCATATTGGATGTAATGGATATTGATCATTGCTTGTGATGTAAAATTCCTTTGTCGACTTCATGATGATATTGAAATTTTATTTGATTGTTGGACCATACTGAACTATTTAAGTAGTTGTGGATAAACTGCTAGGATATATAAACTCAAACAGGTTATGTTTATATAAGATTTATTTTGGGAAGTCCAATTTACAAACGGCACTCTATCGAAAATTTTTAAAATGTGTCCAAAATTTATAATGTACAACCGTAATACTTACCCATTGCCTAAAGCATTACCTCGTATGACCCTTTTTGCTGTTGCCAAAAGGGGGAGATTGATAGGGGAAAAAATAAAGGGGTAAAATAACTTGGTTAAAAATAAATTGGATGCATATTGAAAGGGGGAGCCTTCTTAGGCTTAAACCCATATTTTTGCTGATCGTATTTGTCATCATCAAAAAGGGGGAAAATGTTGACCTTATAGGTCACGCCCGGTTTTAATTATGACAAATACTCATGATATCTAATGGGTATTTGAGATCATGTGCAGAAGCCTCACTCATCAAGATCAAGATGCACGTAAAGCAAATGAAGCTTGAAGACCAATTCTTATTTATGATTGTAATATATATTTCATTTGCATAATTGGTATGTAATAGTAAATTAGGGTGTTTACCTGTAATAATCATCACCCACGTCACATACATGGTCTGGTATGTAAGCTAAGCCTAAAATTGAATCATAACTAAAGTTGGACCTAGAAAAGATCTAATACACTCACCATTGACCTTATATGTATTAGGTACTTGAATAGGGTGATTATGAATTAAAACAGGACCAAAATGCACACTTTATGCACTTTCGGTCGATCGGCACATGTAGTTCATTCTGCCTTCGGTCAATCGAATTTGGTCTGGGTCAACCGGTTGACCACAGTTCGGTAGACCGAGCCATGAAAGTTTATTTGACCCTGGTCAACCGAAACACCTTGAAGTCAATAGTTTGACTTCCTGTCGAGACCTTTTTGAACTACACGAACCTGGTCGACCGAGTTCCCACGTGTGGGAACCTAATGGTTTGGTCAACCGACCAGATAGTTCATTTTCACCCAAGTCGACCGTATTGCGCCATTTTGGAAAAATCACCCTTTCTAGTCGACCGACCTTGAAGTTCAAAATTGGCCTAGTCGACCGAGCCATATGAACTTCGGTCGACCGGGTCTCTCGAGTTTTCCTGTTTTTTTATTGTGGTTAAATATTTTTAACAAGGCTAAAATAATCAAAACGTCATTAATCTTTTCTAATAATACCGGACTTGTCTCCAATGGTCATAATTCATGGGGTGTCTATAAATACCCCTTAATTTGGGAAAGTTAAGAAGAAGATTAGAAAAAAAAAATAAAACAAAATTTCTCTCAAGCCAAAAACTCTCTACTACTCATACTCTCACTCAAAATCACTCAAACTTACTCTTTTAAGTTCTTAAATCCTTTGTAAGTGTCTTGAGTGCTTGTGCAAATACGTTTGCTCTCTCATTGTTGTGTGATTGAATCGATTTTCAATGAGAGCTAAACCTAAAGTGTTCTTAGGGGCCTTTGCTCATAAGCCTATCCTAAGAAGAGTTGCCTAAGCTTCTGAGTATTGCATTTGTGTTGCAATATCTTAGGAAGCTTGTATTTGTGTTTTGGGTTGCAAAACGATTTCAAAACTTACTCAAATATCTTGTGGGATTTACATTGACGGATTTGTGGAAAGATATTTGTGTTTGTGATACTGATCTTTGTTGCAATATTTACTCAAATACATATCACTTGCTGAATACAAATATTATTACACATCTCTTGCAAACCAAGCATATACACTATTTACGCGATTGATATATTCTGTTCTTTGGAATATTTGAAACCTGAGTGATATCGTTGTTTGAACAACTTGATTGAGAATGTCCTCAAATACAAAGATTGCTTATTGACACTCACACGTGCATATTACATAGATAGTGAATATATTTGAGAGTTGAAATATTAGACCACACTGAGCTTTCATATTAAAGCATTCTATGGTGTTTATGATTGAGCGCATTTGGGGACATATCTGCCTTACACAAAAGCACAATCACTGTACCATTATTATTTGATTGTAAAATTTGAGTGTTTCCAAGCATGGCCTGAGGGGGCGGTAATCCAACCCGGTAAGGATTGTTGTAAAGGTTGAGGTCAGCCCTGTGCTAATTGACCTGGTTTGTTTAGGTGCCGCTCCACCCGTATAAGTGAGCAAGTTATAGTTGCAATTCTTGTGCTTGTTAGCCAAGGTAGGGACGTAGGAAATTGGCCAAACCTCAATAACGTTTCTGTGTGTCGACTCTACTTTACTATTTTTTGGTGCATGTACGTTTGATTAATTTGTTTCATTTACTTTCTAGTGTACATTTACATTACTTGCACTAGATTGACCATAGGGTTGTGAATATATTGGGATTAGGAGATTGACCTAGGGCTTAAATTTTAAAATACCAATTCACCCCCCTCTTGGGATCACAGTAAAGCTAACAATTGGTATCAGAGCCACGTAGCATAGACTAGCTGTTAATTTGCAAAATATCACATATGACTCATAGTTCCGTGACTCCTTTTCTTGAGGGACCATCTTCCACACGACCTCCTATTTTCAATGGTGTTAATTACACGTTCTGGAAACAGTGGATGTGCATCTACCTTCAGAATACTGATTGGAAGGTGTGGAGGATTGTCTCTAAGAGAAATTATGTCCCTATGAAAACTGAGGGTGTAGCTAGGGTTCCTAATACTGAAGAAGAATATAATAATGATGATATGAAAGCTGTTAGTTTAAATGGTACTTCCATGAATATTTTGTACTATAGTCTTGATGTAAATGAATTTAACAGAATTATGGCATGCTCTACTGCTGAAGAAATGTGGGATAAGTTTGAAGTTACATATGAGGGTATTAGGGATGTGAAAGAGAGTAAGATAAAAATGTTGACCAGCGAGTATGAGGCCTTTAGGATGAATGAAGGTGAGTCCATTCAGAGCATGTACACTAGATTCACACACATCATAAACTCACTGCATGCATTTGGAAAGACCTATCCCATATATGAGATGATTAGGAAGATTCTTAGAGGCTTACCTCCTTTTTGGGAAGCTAAGGCTATGACCATAGTTGAGGGTAGAGACCTTAAGGCCATGACTCTAGATGAACTGATAGGTTCCCTGATTACTAATGAATTAGCTATAAATGAGAGACTTAATGAGCATAATAAGGCTAAGAAAGTAACTGCATTGAAAGTTTCTACTAACACATCTCGTGAGTGCAGTGATTGTGACACTGATAAGAATATGGCCTTTAGCATATTTTTCAGGAAGAACAGGAAGCCATACAAAAAATATAGGGAGTCTACAACTGAAAAGGGAGAGTCTAGTAAAAGAAAATAAAAATCAAATGCTCCTACATGTTATAACTGCAACAAGGTCGGGCACATCAAACCAGTCTGCCCACTACTGAAAAAGGAGACTAAGAAAAAGAAGAAAGCCATGAAGGCTGGAACATCATGGGACAAACTTAGCAGCAGTGACTCAGAATTAGACCAAAGCGACTTGGAGGTCGCTAATTTGTGCTTAATGGCACACGAGGATAAGGTATCTTCTTCTAGCTTATTGTCTTCTTATTATTCATCTGATGATTGTGATTCTGATTGTATGCCTACATTTAGAGAGTTGCAATTTTGATATATTCATGTATCTAAATTGTTAGGAAAATTGACCAAAGAAAATAATGATTTGAAAAAGAAATGTGAAAATTGGTCAAAATTGTTTAATGTGGCAAAAACCTCTTATGCTTCCATTTTAAAAGAAAAAAAAAATGCTAAAATTGTTGAGCTTGAGATAAAATTGGAGGATAGCTCCAAAATCATTTTTAAATTCACCGAGGGCAAACGCAACTTTGAAAAACTACTTGGTGCCCAAAGAAACTCCTTAAGTAAAGAGGGTCTTGGTTTTAATGGTATTGAAAATGTTATACGACTTGATCTTTACTTAGTTCATTTAACACGTGAGTCAAAGTCCCATATTCCTCCTAAAGAACCTAAGTGTAGAATAAGATGCTTTAAATGTAAACAAATTGGTCACATTTAATTTGATTGTCCACTTAGGAATAAGCATGCTAGAATTAGGAAAGTATGGGTAGTTAAGGGAGATCCTATCACTAACCCCCGTGGACCCAACAAAATTTGGGGACTAGCATCAGTTACTTAGCTTATTTTGCAGGTATGCCTAAGATCGTCCTCTTCCAATGACCGGTGGTACCTTGATAGCGGGTGCTCTCGGCACATGACCAGGGACAAGGGAAAATTCACTTCAATTGTTCCCAAGGATGGAGGCTATGTAACATTTGGCAACAATGCAAAAGGACGCATCATTGGGGTAGGTAAGGTTGGTAAGGATTCCTCCCTTACTATTGATAATGTTTTACAGGTTGATAGGCTAAAACATAACCTACTTAGCATAAGTCAGTTGTGTGTCGTTGGATATAAAGTATCTTTTGAAAATGACAAATGCATAGTAGAAAATAAATCTAATCACAAAGTGCTTTTTACTGCCGATCGTCATGAAAATGTTTATACTACTTCTCTTGATAACTTAGCTTCACAACAAGTGACATGCTTTTCTACTGTAAATGAAGCTAGTTGGTTATGTCATAGGCGCTTAGGACATGCTAGCATGGATTTATTGTCTACACTTGTCAGAAAATAATTAGTTAAAGACTTGCCTAAGATTCCTTTTGTAAAGGATAAAATTTGTGATGCATGTCAAATGGGTAATCAAACAAAATCTAGTTTTAAGAAAAAGAAATTCATATCTACCACTAGACCACTTGAGATGCTTCACTTAGATTTGTTTGGACCTAATTCTGTGCAAAGTCTTGGTGGTAAATCTTATGCTTTTGTAATTGTGGATGACTTTTCAAGATTCACATGAGTGTTGTTTCTTGCACATAAAAATGAATCATGTGAACAGTTCACCAAACTTTGTAGGAGAACTCAAAATGAAAAGGGATATAAGACAATTCATATAAGAAGTGATAGAGGCACCGAATTCGAAAATGAAAGCATACAAAAATATTGTGACTTAGGGGGCATATCACATAACTTCTCTGCACCTAGGACACCTCAACAAAATGGTGTGGTAGTAAGAAAGAATAGGTCACTGCAAGAAATAGGTAGAGCTATGCTAAATGAACATAACTTACCTAAATATTTTTGGGCCAAAGCCGCTAATTCTGCATGTTATGTTATGAATAGGGTGTTGATTAGACCGTCAATTAATAAAACCCCTTATGAATTATGGAACAACCATAAGCCTAATATTTCCTATTTTCATATGTTTGGTTGTAAATGTTTTGTGCTTAGAAATAATGAACACTTAGCAAAATTTGATTCTAAATATGATGAAGGAATTTTCTTAAGTTATGCACTAAATAGTAAAGCATATAGGGTTTTCATTAAAAGAACATTGACTGTCGTTGAATCTATCCATGTTGTGTTTGATGAAGCTAATCCATTTTTTAAGAAAGATGATGAAAATGATATTAATATTAGAAAATTCTTTGATAAATTATCAATTGAAAACAATGCAAATGAAAACCCAAAAGAAAATGAAAAATCATCTGAGGATAATGAAAATCAGGAAATTCCTAGAGATTGGAAATTCATTAGAAATCATCCCATCGATCAAATCTTGGGTGAACCATCCCGTGGTGTAGCCACAAGATCCTCCTTAAGAAATCTAGTAAATCATTCCGCTTTCTTATCTTGAGAAGAACCTAAAAATATTAAAGAAGCCATAGAGGATGAGTCTTGGGTGATGTCCATGTAAGAAGAACTTAATCAATTTGAAAGAAGCAAAGTGTGGACTCTAATTCCTAGACCAAATGATCACACAATTATTGGAACTAAATGGGTGTATAGAAATAAGAAAGATGAGAATGGGGTAGTAACTAGGAATAAGGCAAGACTAGTTGCCCAAGGGTACAACTAGTAGGAAGGGATTGACTTTGACGAAACATATGCTCCTGTTGCTAGGTTAGAAGCCATTTATGTGCTACTTGCCTTTGTTGCTTTTAAAATTTTTAAATTATTTCAAGTGGATTTTAAAAGTGCTTTTCTAAATGGCTTTATCAATGAAGAAGTGCATGTAGAACAACCACTAGGTTTTGAAAATCATAAATATCCAGATCATGTTTACCGGTTGTCTAAGGCCTTATATGGATTGAAATAAGCTCCTAGACCTTGGTATGAGAGGCTTAGTGGTTTTCTATTAGAAAATGGGTTTACACGTGGCAAGAATGACATTACACTCTTCATCAAATCCAAAAATGATGATATGCTCCTTGTTCAAATTTATGTGGATGATATCATTTTTGGAGCAACTAATGATGAGTTGTGTAATGAGTTTGCCAAATGCATGCAAAGTGAATTTGAAATGAGCATGATGGGTGAACTTAGTTTCTTCTTAGGGCTACAAATTGAGCAAGCTAATCATGGAACCTTCACATGCCAATCTAAATATATTAGGGACTTGCTAAAGAAATTTAACACGGAAGATTGCAAAATTCTTGGCACACCTATGAACTCTTCCATTAAGCTTGATAAAGATGAGCAAGGAATCCCTATTGATGTGAAATTGTATCGTGGCATGATTGGGAGTCTCCTATATCTCATTGATAGTAGGCCTAGTATTATGTTTAGTGTGTGTATGTGTGCTAGGTTTCAGACTGCCTCTAAGGAATCTCACCTAAAAGCTGTTAAACGAATCCTTAGGGATCTAGTTGGGACTATAGAGTTAGGCTTGTGGTACCCTAAGCATACTACTTTTGATATTGTTAGTTACACTGATGCTGACTTTGCTGGTAGTAAAGTTGATAGAAAAAGCACCAGCGGCACTTGTCATTACTTAGGACAATCTCTTGTTTCTTGGTTAACCAAGAAACAAAATTTAGTTGCCTTATCCACTGCCGAAGTAGAATATATTGCGGCTGGAAGTTGTTGTACCCAAATTCTTTACATGAAACAACTACTTGTGGATTTTGGATTGCACTATGTTACAATACCGATTAAATGTGACAATACCAGTGCAATCAACATCTCTAAAAATCTTATCTCACATTCACAAACTAAACACATTGAGATTAGACACCACTTTCTTCGTGATCATGTGTAAAAAGGAGATGTGGCTCTTGAGTTTGTATGTACTAATAAACAATGGGTGGATGTATTTACTAAACCACTTCCCGAGGATAGGTTCATACAGATTACACTTGAATTAGGCTTAATGCATAGTAGAGAAGCCTCTTAGATGTTTCATAATTGGCATAAATTTAGGGGGAGCTCTCAAATGAAAATTTCTATGTCTTAGCAACTAATACTGTTGTTGACTTGCCTTCTTGCTTTATACTTTGTGAAAGTTCATTATTGATTGTGTGCACATGTATTATGACTATTGCATAATCATATTGGGTGTAATGGATATTGATCATTGCTTGTGATGCAAAATTCCTTTGTCGACTTCATGATGATATTGAAATTTTATTTGATTGTTGGACCATACTGAACTGTTTAAATAGTTGTGGATAAACTATTAGGATATATAATAAACTCAAACAAGTTACATTTATACAGGATTTATTTTGAGAAGTTCGATTTACAAACGGCACTCTACCAAAATTTTTTAAAATCTTTCCAAAATTCATAATGTACAACTGTAATACTTACCCATTGCCTAGAGCGTGACCTCGTATGACCCTTTTTGCTGTTGCCAAAAGGGGGAGATGGAAAGGGGCAAAAATAAAGCGGTAAAATAACTTAGTTAAAAATAAATTGGATGCATATTGAAAGGGGGAGCCTTCTTAGGTTTAAACCCATATTTTTGCTGATCGTATTTGTCATCATCAAAAAGGGGGAAAATGTTGACCTTATAGGTCACGCTCAATTTTGATTATGACAAATACTTATGATATCTAATGGGTATTTGAGATCTTGTGCAGGAGCCTCACTCATCAAGATCAAGATGCACGTAAAGCAAATGAAGCTTGAAAAGCAATTCTTGTTTATGATTGTAATATATATTTCATTTGTGTAATTGGTCTGTAATAGTAAATTAGGGTGTTTACCTATAATAATCATCACACACATCACCTACATGGTCTAGTATGTAAGCTCTGCCTAAAATTGAATCATAATTAAAGCTGGACCTAGAAAAGATATAAGACACTCAGCATTGCAGTTATATGTATTAGGCACTTGAATAGGGTGATTGTGAATTAAAAAAAGACCGAAATGCACACTTTATGCACTTTCGGTCGACTGGAACATGCAGTTCAGTCTACCCCCGGTCAACCGAATTCAGTGTGGGTCAACTGGTTGACCACAGTTCGGTAGACCGAGCCATGACAGTTCATTTGACCTTAGTCGACCGAAACACCTTGAAGTCAACAATTTGACTTCTTGTCGAGACCTTTTTAAACTACGCCAACCTAGTCGACCGAGTTCCCATGTGTGGGAACTCAACAGTCTGGCTAACCGACTAGATAGTTCATTTTCACCATGGTCGACCAAATCGCGCCATTTTTGAAAAATCGCCCTGCCTGGTTGACCGACCCTGAAGTTCAAAATTGTCCCAGTCGATCGAGCCATATGAACTTCAGTCAACAGAAAGTCTTTTGGTCAACTGGGTCTCTCAGGTTGCCTTGTTTTTTTACCGTGGTTAAATATTTTTAACAAGGTTAAAATAATTGAAAGGTCATTAATCTTTTCTAATAATACCTGGCTTGTCCCCAATGGTCATAATTCATGGGGTGTCTATAAATACTACTTCATTTGGGAAAATTAAGTAGAAGATCAGCAAAAACAAAAACAAATTTTCTCTTAAGCCAAAAACTCTCTAGTGCTCATACTCTCACTCAAAATCACTCAAACTTACTCTCTCAAGTTCCTATCCTCTGAAAGCGTCTTGAGTGCTTGTGCAAATAGGTTTGCTCTCTCATTGTTGTGTGATTGAATCAATTTTCAATGAGAGCTAAACCTAAAGTGCTCTTAGGGGGCTTTGCTCATAAGCCTATCCTAAGAAGACTTGCCTAAGCTTCTAAGTATTGCATTTGTGTTGCAATATCTTAAGAAGCTTGTATTTGTGTTTTGGGTTGTAAAACGTTTTCAAAACTTACTCAAATATCTTGTGGGATTTACATTAACATATTTGTGAAAATATATTTGTGTTTGTGATACTGATCTTTGTTGCAATATTTACTCAAATGCATATCACTTGCTGAATACAAAGATTACATATCTCTTGCAAACCAAGCATATTCACTATTTACGTGATTGATATATTATGTTCTTTGGAATATTTGAAACCTGAGTGATATCTTTGTTTGAACACCTTGATTGAGAATATCCTTAAATACAAAGATTGCTTGTTGACACTCTCATGTACACATTACATATATAGTGAATATATTTGAGAGTTGAAATATTAGACCACACTGAGCTTACATATTAAATCATTCTGTGGTGTTTGTGATTGAGTGCATTTGGGTACATATCTTCCTTACACGCAGGCATAATCACTATATTGTTTAATATTTGATTATAAAATCTGAATATTTTCGGGCGTGGCCTGAGGAGGCGGTAATCCCACCCGGTAAGGATTGTTGTAAAGGTTGAGGTCAACCCTGTGCTAATTGACCTGGTTTGTTTAGGTGCCGCTCTACCCGTATAAGTGAGCAAGTTATTGTGATAATCCTTATGCTTGTTAGCCAAGGCGGGGATGTAGGCAATTGGCTGAACCTCGATAACATTTCTGTGTGTCGACTCTACTTTACTGCTTTCTGGTGCATGTACGTTTGATTAATTTGTTTCTTTTACTTTCTAGTATACATTTACATTACTTCCACTATATTGACCATAGGGTTGTGAATATACTAATATTAGGAGATTGACCTAGGGCTAAAATTTTAAAATACCAATTTACCCCCCTTTTGGGATCCTGGAAAAGCTAACACTTTTCAAGGTGCTGATCGAGTGAGGAATAATGAGTTTGCACATTGGTAATTTTCTCCTAAAGAGAAGTGAGTCCAACTCTCATTTCCTTATTGAAACTGGAGTTGTGATGATAGAATGGGAGGAACCACACAGGCATGTCTGCTTTTTATGGAGCAAGGATAGGATTCTCTATGTCTTGCTGAGGTGGCCTGTTTCCTCTATAAAGCCATCCTTTTGTATATTTATTCTAACCCTTCAATTTTAGAGTGGTGGAAGAAAATTGATCATAATGTGTCCTTTTTACGAATTTTGAAGATGGTGTGATGACTTGGTAGTGTGCAAAAAGTAAGGACAAAATTTCACCATAGGGAAGAACAACACGTGAAGCTTCTATCTTCATTACCATCCACTTAATCATTAGGCTAGCCAAATCCAACTTTTTCCCTTTGAGCAAACACCATGTGACAAAACAATCTAGGAATGAAACATGGTTATATAATTCGGCTCTAGGTAGGATATTGTAAGCAATTAGCTTATGTTAGATAGGGCTTGTAGATTGAGTTGTTTGTAAAGTGGAGGATTGCCAAAGTATATAGGTTGATCATTCATTACAAAAGGCAAACTTTCTTGTGGGGTGAAGTCTTGCTCCATAATCCATTGCTTTTCTACAGGATTACATTCAAACTCTCCTCGTTTTATTCGAAGCAATTTTCCTAGGGATTGAGGAGTGAGAGTAGTCGAATGTCCTACGAAGTCAATTGAGAAACCTACTTCCTTTTTCACTATATTGGCATAGAAAATTTTGATCAAGTCTGGATAATATCCCATGGCTTGATTCTGAATAAATTTGTCCTAGCCAATATCCTTGAATAAAGCTAAAATTTCGAGAAAATCAGACTCAAAGAAGGGAACATCTTGAACTTTACCGAATTTGGGGTCGATGTTTCGAATATGATTTAGATACAAGGATTTAGCATGAGGAGAGGTTAACCATTTTTCTATTTCATCGTCACTGGCTTGTCGAGAGGAGGAAGGCTTTTCTTTACGCCTAACCGTCTTTGTTCACAGTATAGTGAAGAACTTTCTTAGAATTAGATTCCAAAACCCTAGGAGTTTGATACTTAAAGTTTGATGGAGTGAAGTAGGAACAGAGGAATAGAAGGATTTTTTTGGAAAGAGGAAGAGTAATAAAGGAAGGAGAGAGTGTTTAGAGGAGGAAGGAACAGAGTCAGGCGGCTGATGTGTTTAAAATGAAGTATTTTTCGCGGTTAAGTAAGTAATCCACCGCGAGTCAGGTGCCTATCACTCGAAAAGTCAGGCGCCTAATGACTTATATTCACCAGGCAGTAGCTTGGCAGGCGCCTGCCTCTCAGGTGGCAGTCGCCTGTCATGCAGGTTGTTCTTAATGTTCTCTTCTAAATGACTTCACAAACATGCAACATCCCTAATTCTCATCTAATAACTACAAATCGATCCTCTGTAAGTGGTTTAGTGAAAATATCCGCTAATTGATCATTAGTATTAATGAACTCAAGGGTTATTTCCTTTTTTTGTACATGATCTCTCAAAAAGTGATGTCTAATATCAATTTGTTTTGTTCTTAAGTGAGATACTGGATTTTTTGAGATATTTATAGCACCTGTGTTATCACACTTAATTGGTATTGTTTGATATTCAAGATTGAAATCTTTTAATTGTTGTTTCATGTATGATGTTTGTGCACAGCAACTCCCGGCTGCAACGTATTTAGGTTAGGCTGTGGATAATGCTACAAAATTTTGCTTTTTAGGAAACCAAGAGACTAGTGTGTGTCCTAGAAAATGATAAGTACCACTAGTGCTCTTTGTATCTATTTTATATTCTTCATAGTCTGCATCCGAATAACTAATCATTTCAAAGCCAGTGTCTTTGGGATACCATAATCCTAGTTCAAGAGTTCCTATTAAGTATCTTAGTATCCTTTTAACAGCAATTTGATGTGATTCTTTTGGAGCGGATTGAAATCGAGCTCACATGCATATGCTAAACATTATATCGGGTCTACTTGCTATTAAATATAATAAGCTACCTATCATGCCTCTATAGTATTTTGTATCAACAGATTTTCCTTTTTCATCCTTATCAATGCTTATTGAGGTGCTTATGGGAGTCCCTATTGGCTTACTTCCTTTCATGTCAAATTTCTTCAACATGTCTTTTATGTATTTAGCTTGATTTGTTAAGGTTCCATTTTTAACTTGCTTAACTTGTAATCCAAGAAAGTAGTTCAATTCTCTCATCATGCTCGTTTCAAACTCATCTTGCATACATTTTGTGAATTCATTGCATAAGTTTTCATTTGTTGCACCAAATATTATATCATCAATGTAGATTTGAATTATAAGCATATCTTTGTTTTTGGATTTTATGTAGAAGGTACTATCTACCTTTCCTCTTGAGAAACAATTATCTAGTAAGAATTTACTCAACCTTTCATACCTAACTCTAGGAGTTTGTTTTAAACCATACAAAGATTTAGTTAATCTAAATACATGATCGGGATTTTTTGTGTCTTCAAAACCTGGAGGTTGTTCTACGTAAACTTCTTCATTTATATATCCATTCAAGAAAGAACTTTTAACATCCATTTGGTATAATTTAAATTTTTTGTGGGATGCATATGCTAAGAGCATTCTAATTGCTTCCATTCTAGTTATGGGGGCAAAAGTTTCGTCGTAGTCTATTCCTTCTTCTTGGTTGTACCCCTTAGCTACTAGTCTTGCTTTGTTTCTAACAATTATACCATTTTCTTCCTTTTTATTTCTAAATACCCATTTAGTTCCTTTGATTGAATGATTTTTAGGTTTAGGTACTAATTGTCATACTTTACTTCTCTCAAATTGATTTAATTCCTCTTGCATAGCAATTATTCATGAGTCATCTTTTAAAGCTTCTTCAATATTTTTAGGTTCCTCTTGAGATAAAAATGCATAGTGATTACATAAATTTTTCAAGGATGACCTAGTGGTTATACCTCTTGATGGTTCTCCAATTATTTGATCTTTTGGGTGATTTCTAACGTATCTCCATTCTTTTAGTAATTCACTAGTTCTTTTAGTGTCATTTTCTAGAGTTAATTCTTTTTCTTCTTCTTTTGCTTCAACTACATCTAAGTTTTCTGATTTTTGAGTGGGTTGTTCTTCTTCTGCTTTTGATGTTTTGTTGAAAGGATTTTCTTCATCGAAATTTACATGTATTGATTCAACAATAGTAAGAGTTATTTTATTGTATATCCTAAAAGCTTTACTTTTCAATGAATACCCTAAAAATATTCCTTCATCAACTTTTGTATCGAATTTTCCTAACTCATCTTTACCGTTTAATATGAAGCATTTATATCTGAACACATGAAAGTATGAAATATTTGGCCTTCTACCTTTACAAAGTTCATATGGTGTATTATTTAACTTTGATCTTATAAATACTCTATTGATTACATAGCATGCGGTATTTACTGCTTTAGCCCAAAAATATTTTAGTAGATTATGTTCATTTAACATAGTTCTAGCCATTTCTTGTAGGGTTCAGTTCTTTCTTTCTACAACTCCATTTTGTTGAGGAGTTCTAGGTGCTGAAAAAATATGATTAATACCTTCATTACAAAATTTTTCAACATCCTTATTTTTGAATTCTCTACCTTGATCACTCCTTATGTTTGTTACATTATATTCTTTTTCATTTTGGAGTTTCTTACATAAATTTATTGGTAAGTTAGAATCTTCATCTTTGGAGGTTAAAAGTAATACCCAAGTGAACCTAGAATAGTCATCTACTATTACAAAGGCATATTGCTTACCTCCTAAGCTTTGGGTTCTAGTAGGACCAAACAAGTCTATATGAATGAGTTCTAAGGGTCTACTAGAAGAGATGTGTTTCTTCTTTTTAAAGATTGTTTTAGTTTGTTTTCCTAGTTGACATGCATCGCAAATTTTATCCTTCATAAATTTTGAATTAGGTAATCCCTTGACCAAATTCTTTTTAGATAATTTTGATAGTAAGTCCATGCTTGCATGACCTAGTCTTCTATGCCAAAGCCAACTGGCTTCATTTATGGCAGCCAAGCATGTTACACTTTGATCAACAAGATTGTCAAGGTTTATGCAATATACATTATTAACCCTATAAGCTGTGAATAGGATTTCTTGTTTATTAGGATTTTGAACTAAACATTTATCTTGCTTAAATATTATGTCAAAAATTTGACTTATACTTAAAAGATTATGTTTTAGTCCATCTACTAACAACACATCATCAATAGCGAGCAAGGGTTCTTTGCCTATTTTACTGATTCCAATAATTTTACCTTTAGCATTGTTGCCGAAGGTTACATATCCCCCATATTTTTGTGCTAATGTAGTGAACTTGGATCTATCTCCGGTCATATGTCTTGAACATCCGCTGTCCAAGTACCACTTTTCATTTGATGGTGTTGTCCTAAAGCATACCTGCAATGAAGGATTCACGATGTTACTTTTGGAATCCAAACTTTCTTAATTTTCTTTAAATCATATCTAGTTCCATTTTTTACTTTCCATTCATTTTTAACTTTGACATACTTCTTTTTAAGAGGACAATTAAACATGATATGCCCCTTATTTTTACACAAGTAGCATGTGGTATGTTCATGTATGTTAGTTGAGGATGTACTAGCATAGTGTTTTGCCTCTTGTATAAAATACCCCATGAACAATTTCTTCTTTATTTTATTTGTGATTCCATTGAAACCAATTCCTTCTTTATTACCATTCATTCTTTTTTGCCCAACCATCTTCTCAAAATTTTCTCTACCTTTAGTGAAGTTGGAAATATTCTTCTATTTATCTTCAATTGTCTTTTTAAGATCAATTGTTTCTAAATCTTTCTTGCTTTGATCATTTACTTGTAACTTGACTAATTCTTGTGACATATCATTTATTTCCTCCATTAGATTATCAATATGTGATTCTTTTTCATTTTCAATGGATTTTGAAAATTCTTGTTGTCTTTTAAGATTTTCATTTTGTTCCTTCAAGGCTATATTCCTTTTAGTAACTTTTATAAATCTATTGTGAAGAGTAAATAACTCAACTTGAAGTTCTTTGTATGATGACATTCTATCATTAGAGTCACTACATAAACTATCACTAGATTCATTAGATGAATAGTAGGAGTTTACCTCATCTTCGTGCGCCATGAAGCATACATTTGCTACTTCTTGATCACTTGATTCGTTTTCTAATTCACTTGAGCTTGTGTCATCCCATGTGGCTTTCATCACAGTTTTCTTCTTCTTCTTTTCCTTTTTGAGCTGAGGACAGTCCGACTTGATGTGTCCTACCTTTTTGTAGTGATAATAAGTCGGTGGATCATTCATGTTTTTGTTCTCCTTCTTACTTGTTTCACCTTTTTTAGTTTTTGATCCTCTGAATTTTCTAAAGAACTTCTTATTTCTTTTATAGAATTTTCCAAGTTTTTCATCAATAAAGGCCAATTCATCTTGATCTAAGTCACTTGATTCACTATCTTCATCATTTGGGCTTTCTTTTGATGCTTTAAGTGCTATGGATTTCTTATTCTTATTTTCAGGATTTCTTTTTTTTTTTAAAGCCATTTCATAGGTGAGTAGTGATCCTATGAGTTCGTCTAGAGATGTGGTTTTAAGGTTTCTTCCTTTGGTAGTTGTCGCAGCCTTTGGTTCCCATATAGATGGAAGACCCCTAAGTATTTTTCAGATCATCTCATAGGTGGAATAAGTTTTTCTTAAAGCATTTAGGGAGTTTATTATGTGGGTTAATCTAGTCTACATACTAGTGATGGATTCATCTTGAAGGCCCATATATTCACTGGTTAGCATATCTATTCGATTGTCTCTTACATCTTCAGTTCCTTCATATGTTACTTTAAGTTTGTCCGATATTTCCTTAGCTATCTTGCAAGTCATGACTCTATTAAATTCATTAATATCTAGTGCACAATATAGGGCATTAATTGCACTTGCATTTACTTGAAGTATTTTATGATCAAGTTTAGTTATGTCTTTTTCTTCTTTTGGGACCTGTTTACCGTCTACCAACTTGGTTGGAATTAAGTCACCATCCATGACAACCTTCCAAGCCTTCCAATCCATAGTTTGAAGGTAGATTCTCATACATTGTTTCCAAAAGGTATAATTCAGTCCACAAAAGATAGGCGGTCGTGTTAAGAATTGACCCTCTCCGAAGGGAGCTACTCCTATATTTGCCATGTGGATCTTTGTGTAACTACTGTTTAGCATTTGTTACAACTTAGCTCTGATACCAATTGAAAGTGGAATAGTGATCCCAAGAGGGGGGTGAATTAGGTTATTAAAACTCTTAAGTTCCTTTTTTAATTTTTAACTTGTTTGATATACATAGCAAAGCTTAAGCAACCCAATAAATTCATAACTAAAACAATCCACAAATTAACTGAAAACTTAAACAACCAACAAATTTAAGAATAACCAACCACAAATACCAAACCAATCACAATTTGGAGACATTTATGGAATTTCAGCTTTTGCTTTTGTAAGTAGCCTTATAAGCAATTTGCAAGCCTTGTTTTTGAATTGATTTTTATTGCGTTCTCTTAATTAGGATTTCCAAAAATTAACCAATGTAGTCCCTTTTGGGTTTCTGAAAACAGTTAATTGAAACGTACTTTCGTTAAATTAAGAGTCATTTTTTAATTCAGTGTTTTAGCCCTGCAACTTGCACTTAGTACATACACACACAATATATGAAGTACTGAAATTTAAAAGAATAGGGAAAGAAGAACACCATGATTTTATGAGGTTTGGCTTATCCCCAACCTACGTCCTCGCCTTTGGTCAATACCACCAAAAGATTCCACTAGTAACACTCTTTCCGGGTAGAGAAAACCTTTTACAATTTTCCCTCCTTAAGGGCAGATCACCCTCTCCAAACGATTCCCCTTGCTCAGCCCAACGATCCAAACACCTTGGAATCATCAACAATCTACAAGAAAATAATCAAGAGATTTTGTACACAAGATACACTCAAAAGAGCTGATTAGTACAATTTCAAAACTATATACTTCAAAGTAAATCAATATGAAATTGAAATTAAAGTTAAAGGAAGTTTATCACCAATTAATTCTTTCAATGATTGAAAGATTCAGATTTGAAGAACAAGATCGGTGATTGAAAGTTAGCAACACTCAGTAGAATTCGTGCACAATATGGTAGCAAGAGAGCCTTTGAATGATGAGAGCAATTGAGAGAGATTGGGAGTTGAATTGTATGCTCGGTGAATAAAATCAATGGCCTTGGGGGCTATTTATAGATTTAGAAAATCATTTAACATGATCCCCAAGTTTACTTGGAGTAGTGCCCAAGTTTTAATTAAGTTTGAGCCCCAAGCAATCTGATTTAAAAAATCTTTCCATTATAAAAAATTTAAAATTCCCACATGGCAGTAGCCTGTCACCTTTTGGTCAAGCGCCTGACACTAAATACACAGTTTAATTTCAAAGTTAGAAGGGTGGCTGTCGCTTGGCAGAACCCAATTAGGCTTCTCAGTTTGCCTCGTCAAGCGCCTGTTATGGTTTAGGTAGTAGCCTGATGACCTTCTATCTGTGCATTTTAAAAACATTTAAATGGTCAGCCGAATGAGGATTTCAGTCAAGCTGCTGTCAAGTATAAGAATATTTTTTTGAAGATACTTTTGTAAGAACTCCCTTTGCTTCTCAATTCTTGGGATTTTAATTTGTTTACGTGAAAAAATATGTTCCAAGATTAAGTTTTAGGTCTCTAGGTCTCTTACACCTAATGAGCTTAAACGAATTTCATATTTGAGTATACTTGAAGTACTTATAAAATATGTAATATAGACTCATTCAACTCTTCATTTCTTGAACTCCTTGAAGTCTTGAAGTTATTGCTTTGAGTTCTCTTGGCCCTGAGCTTCATTGTTCTTCAAGCTTTAATTCTTGATCACTTGTATTGATGTGGACTTTAAAATGTTCTGTGTGATCATATGAAGTATGCTAAGTTCCAAGATCTATTTTTCTTGAAACATCACAACTTTGAAGCATATTAAATTACCTTACTTTATAACCCGAGGAATTTTCAGCATCTCGTCGATGAACACAAGGGTTTCATCGACAAGGGTTCTTGAGTGTCTTGTCGACGAAGGCACGTCTCGTCGATGAGAGGATACCAAGAGGGGGGTTTTGGAATGTTTGAAATTCGTCGATGAGGAGAGAAGGTTCATCGATGAACTTTCTTCATGACTCGCTGATGAGGTAACATGTCTCATTGATAAATCCGGCTCTATAAATAGTGAAAACTTGAATTTTTAACAAAATTCTAGCGCAAATTACCCTCTCTCTCTCTAAAATGCACCCCTCCCCTTCTCTCTTCGATCCCGGCTCCATTTCTCGTCGAATCGACGATTTTAATCCACCACGACGCTCTCAGGGAAGTTCTCTGCAAGTCTGCCGGAGTAGATTGTCAGTGGAGGTGGTTTGAAATTCATCCCAAATTCAGGGTAAGGTGTTTTATTTAAAATATGCTTTCCCTGCAGTTATAGGAAATGGTGTATGTAGGAAAATACTGATGTTTTGTTCTGGGGGATGTCATTTCAGGGTGTTGAGTGGAGAACCCTGCAGGTGTAGAGCCAGAGTTCAGTGAGGGCTTTTCAAAAACTAGGTAAGGGAAATATGCTATGCTAGGAGTTTTACAATATTAGCAGAGATTATATATATATATATATATATAATAAACTGATATATATATATATATATATCAGTTTATTATCCAGCTTTTATAGAATAAGAGTTTTCAACGCTTGTGTGGCCTGAGTAGATATTTATTTGATATAGAATTTATATAGTTCTTTACAACATATCATACTATACAATATTTACAGATAAAGATTGATGTATATCACAATATATTTTAGAATAGTTTGTTATAAATGTTTATTCAGAATTAGTACATTACAGTTTTTATACAGATCAGTTTATACAGTATTTACAGTATGCCATGTTTTCCTAAACGCCATAACACTCAGAGTATACAGATAAATTATATAGACAGAGTATATAGACAGATTATACAATATAACATCAAGATGCTACAATTATTCAGATATACAATATTTACAGTACATAGTTATAGTGTTATGGTTATTTTGGAAACATGATGAAAACATTAAAAGAGTATATATGTATATATATAGTATCAGATCCTTATGAAAAGATTACAAATAGATATAGATACAGATACAGAATACAGAATATAGAGCATGGTACCGTTGTTAATATAGATAGAGTGCAACCATATATCTCAGATATTGTGTGGGTACCGTCAAATTGTGCTCAGAGAGGATGCATCTCCCCAGTTCGCTGGGTTGAGGGGGCCAATTTGACAAGGTAGCAGTCAGTCTCGAGCCTAGGAGTGGATGTAGTTTGGTCAGGCTGAGGTAGGGTAGAGTATAGTGATTTACTTGGAGGGTCGACCAGGTTAAGTCCCGCCTACGGGCTGCACAACCTTGTCATGAGGGGTCAAATCATGACATACAGAGTTCCAGGGATAAAGCATAGTTATGTATATGTATACAGTTTTACAGTATTTGATGAATATAATATGATATTAGTAGTATGAAAAGTAGAAAAACACAGATGATACAGTTATGTTTTAAACTGCGAAAGTTGTAAGATACGCTTTATAGATTTATCATTTTATTATAGCTCATATGTTATTTAAGGTATATATTTAACTTAGTTGTCACACACTAGTAATAGCATATTTCCACTTACTGAGCGTCAACTCACCCTATTATTCTAACATTTTTCAGGTGAGCCAGTTAGGCGAGCAGATTAGGCTCGCCGATAGAGATTTCTTAGTTACCCTAGTTATAGGGTAAGATGGTGTAGAGTTTTGTATTTTTGAGGTAGATTTTACTGGGGAGAGATGTATTTTATGACTATGTGACGGAAATACCGAGTTCTGGTATTGTATGGTATATGAGGTTATGTGATTTATGTTTCCGCTGCATAGGTATGATATTGTATACAGTAATACCCGAGTACCCTTAAGGCCTGAGTTTCCATAGTAGAGGTTATCAGAGAAATTTGTATATTTTTTTAAAAAATAATTGATATAATTTTGAGGTCGTGACATTTTGATATTAAAGCCTAGGTTGCTAGGTTCTGCAGACTCTAGAGTGCAGCAGGAAACAATACCAGAATATAAGAAAAAAGGATTTGAGGTTTGTTCTGTGGTATAGATACAAGATTTTCGTGGTGGTTTCTATGTTTTTAGTCGGGTGATGATTTGAGGAAAGCCATAGTAAACTATCAACGAGTCGTGTGTTTGGGTTGCAGGATTGGATTTTGGGATTAGGATCATGAGGGATGGTTAATAGAGGAATTGAAGTTTTAGTTAAATGGAATAAGTTGGGTCTATATGGGAAATAGGATTCTGAAATGGTGTTCTATATATATATATTTTCAGGATGGACCCAGGAGGCAGTAGTGCTCACACCAGTGGTCATAATGGAGCGGGTCCTTCTCGCACAGGAGGTGGAGATTCAGATGCTGTGCTACGTAGTGTGGCTCAGCAAGTTATAACTGAGATAACGTGGATCTCTAGAAAGCAGGGAGGTCCATCTTCAATTCAGGGATGTACCATAGAGAAATTTATGAAGATGAATCCGCTAGCCCTTTCTGGAGCGATTGACCCTGCAGTTGCTGAGAACTTGGTGCAGGGGGTAGAGAAGATTCTGACAGTACTTCACTGCACCGATGAGCAGAGAGTCTTATATGCTACATATAGGCTGGAAGGGGAGGCTGAGAGATAGTGGGCAGCCACCAGATTATTGGAGGAGCAGAAGGCGATTCCAGTGCAGATGAATTGGGCTCGATTCAAGGAGATATTCTTTGATAGGTACTATCCTACCTCGGTTAGAGAGGCTCGAGTACAGGAGTTTTCGAGTCTATCCCAAGGGTCGACGATAGCCAGCAGTACGTGGTGAGATTTATCGAGCTCTTGCATTTCTACTCATATATTGTCCCTAATGAAGTGAAGAAGACCAAAATGTTTGAGAGAAATCTAAGGTGAGATATTTTCAGGTAGGTGGCAGTGTTGAGGATCCAAGATTTTTCAGAATTGGTTGATAGGGCTATTATAGCAGAGGAGAGTCTACCGAGAAGACTGAGATTCAGAGTCAGAAGAAGAGGACCGTACCCTCGAGTTTTCAAGTGGGTCCCAGCCAAGGCTGTTGGAGAGGAGGTAGATCTGGCGGAGGCTAGAGACAAATGGTAGAGTACGGTGGATTTTACGGTGGATAGCTTCTGGCCATTTGTCCTAGATGCGGATGGAGACATCCTGGTGAGTGCCAACTGGGGGAGAATGTTTGTTATCGTTGTGGGAAGCTCGGTTATATGGCTGGATCGTGTCAGATGTCATCGAATTATGCACCTGCTCCTAGACCATTTCGAGGTGGATATGAGGTGCCTCGCGGGGGTCAGTAGAGGAATACTGCGCCAGTGAGGGTCTATGCATTAATGTCGGGAGACGCTGAGACGGCTAGAGACGTGGTCACAGGTACCTTTACTGCTTTACCATATAAAATTGTTGTTTTGTTTGATACAGGTGCCACCCACTCTTTTATATCAACGGGGTATGTCAGAATAACTGGGGTAGAGACCCAACTATTAAATGTAGAATTATCTGTGGGTACACCGATGGGATCGATGGTAAAATGTGGGAAGGTGCTTCGAAGTTTTCTAGTAAGTATTCAGGAGAAAGCATTACCAGCTGATCTCGTGGTCCTAGATATGTAGGGGTTTGATATGATATTAGGTATGTATTTTCTAGCAACTTATCACACCAGTATAGATTGCCACCAGAAGGTAGTGATTTTCAGACCTCCAAGTGAGCAAGAATTTAAATTTATGGGTTCACGAGTGCGTGCCTTGCCACAATTGGTGTCAGCTATTCAGGTGAGGAGAATGTTATGGGATGGTTGCCAGGGGTGTGTCGCATACATAAAAGAATTTTCGAAAGAAGAATTAAAACAAGCGGATATACCAATAGTGAGAGAATTCCTAGACGTTTTTCAGGAGGAATTGCCTAGCCTGCCACCAGACCGAGAAATTGAGTTTACTGTAGATTTTTTGTTGGGGTCAACACCAGTATCTAAAGCACCATATCGTATGACTCCAGTTGAACTGAGAGAATTGAAAGATCAGTTATAAGAGTTGCTGGATAAATGTTTTATTAGACCCAGTGTGTCGCCCTGAGGAGCACCAGTTCTATTGGTGAAGAAGAAGGACGGGACCATGAGGTTGTGTATCAATTACAAGGGGATAAACAAACTGAAAGTCAAGAATAAATACCCTTTCGATAGGATCGATGATTTATTTGATCAACTTTAGGGGACCTAGGTTTATTCTAAAATTGACCCATGGTCGGGTTACCATAAGGTGAAGGTTAGAGTAGAGGATATATCAAAGACCGCATTCCATACCAGATATGGGCATTACGAGTTCTTAGTGATGCCGTTTCGGTTGACTAATGCACCTGTAGTATTTATAGACTTAATGAATCAGCTGTTCCATCAATACTTATATAAGTTTATGGTTGTGTTCATTGATGATATACTGGTCTATTCGAGAAGTTTTGAGGAGCATGAGCATCATTTGAGACTGGTGTTGCAATTATTAAGGGAAATAAAATTATATACAAAATTCAAGAAATGTGAGTTGTGGTTAAGGCAAGTTACTTTTCTCGGCCATATGATCTCTGAAGTGGGAGTATCAGTTGATTAGAGTAAGATAGGGGCTGTGGTGAGTTGAGAAAGGCCGGGAAGTATTCAAAAATTTAGAAGTTTTCTGGGATTGGCGGGCTATTATCGACGCTTCGTGGATGGCTTCTCTAGGTTTTCTGGTCCATTAACACGACTTATGAGGAAAAATGTGAAGTTTGATTGGACCAACGACTGTGAGCAGAGTTTTCAGGAGTTAAAGCGGCGATTAGTTTCAGCTCCAGTATTGGCTATTCCTTTAGGGGAGGACGGGTTTGTAATATATAATGATGCATCATTGAAGGGTTTTGGGTGCATATTGATGCAACACAAAAGGGTTATCACGTAAGCGTCTAGACAACTTAAAGAATATGAAAAGAATTATCCTATCCATGATTTAAAGTTAGCCGTAGTGGTGTACGCTCTCAAGATTTAGAGGCATTACCTATATGGTGGAAAGGGCGAGATTTTCACGGATCACAAGAGCCTGAAATATTTCTTCACCCAGAAAGAGCTGAATATGAGGCAAAGAAGGTGGCTAGAGCTTATTAAAGACTATGATTGCATGATTAGTTACCATCGAGGGAAGGCAAATGCAGTGGCAGATGCTCTGAGTAGAAAGTCAGTGGGACCCGTACTGGCAGTTATGAAGATTCAGCACTTAATTTTGGTGGATTTGGAGCGACTCAGCATAGAGTTAATAGAGGAGAGTCCTCAGGCAGTTATTGCCAGTCAAGTGGTTCAGCTTATGCTATACGAGAGGATTAAAACAACTCATGGTGATGATGCAGAGTTGGTAGAGGTAATGGCTAGGGTACGAGCTGATCAGGGTGAGGAATTTAGCATATCAGATGACGGAGCCCTGCGGTTCCGTATTAGGCTATGTGTTCTTGCAGATACCAAGATCAGGAGAACTATATTGGAGGAGGCTCACGGATCCCTATACACCGTACATCCAGGTACCACTAAAATGTATCGGGATCTATGAGAGTATTTTTGGTGGAGTGGAATAAAGAGAGAGATAGTTGAATTTGTATAGCAGTGCTTGATGTGCTAGTGAGTTAAGGCTGAGCACCAGAGACCAGTAGGACAGTTACAACCATTGTTTATTCCAGAGTGGAAATGGGATCACGTTTTGATGGATTTTGTTACTGGATTACCACTAGCGTGACAGGGGTTGAATGCGATTTAGGTGGTTATTGATCCTTTGACGAAGACCGCTCATTTCATCCCTATTAAAGTCAGTTATTCCATGGACAGATTGACAGAAATATATATACAGGAGATAGTTCGTGTCCATGGGGTACCGGTTTCCATAGTCTCCGACCAAGACCCTCAGTTTACCTTGCGGTTTTAAAAATTTTTCTAGAGGCTATGGGTACACAATTAGCATTTAGCACTGCTTTTCACTCCCAGACAGAGGACAGACCAAGAGGACGATCCAAACACTAGAAGATATGCTTCATGCTTGTGTGCTTGACTTTGGAGGTTGTTGGACTCAGTTTATGCCTTTAGTCAAGTTTGCTTACAATAACAGCTATCAGGCTAGCATCGGCCTGGCACCTTACAAGGGACTATATGGTAGGAGATGTTGTTCTCCTCTTTTCTAGGATGAGCTAGGTGAGAGGCAAGTTTTGGGTCCAGAGATAGTGTAGCAGGCCTATGATAAAGTCTAACTAATTAGAGAAAGAATTAATACTACGCAAAGTTGGTAGGAAAGTTATGTAGACACAAGTCGCCGGGAATTGGAATTTAAAGTAGGGGACTGGGTATTTTTGAAATGGCTCCCCTGAAAGGAGTTAAGAGGTTTGGAAAGAAGGGCAAGTTGAGCCCTAGGTATATTGGTCCTTTTGAGATATTGGAGAAAGTAGGGCCAGTTGCCTATGGGCTAGCTTTGCCGCTAGCTCTGATTAGAATTCATGACGTGTTTCATGTTGCTATGTTAAGGAAATATGTCTCAGATTCATCCCACATAATTAGTTATACAGATATAGAACTTAAGGATTCGTTGGCTTATGAAGAAGTACCAGTATAGATTTTGGATAGAAAAACACAGACACTGCGCACAAAAGAAATTCTATTAGTAAAGGTTTTGTGGAAAAATCACGCTATAGAGGAAGCTTCTTGGGGACTTGAGGAGCAGATCAGACAGCAATACCCGCAGTTGTTCTAGAGGTTAGTGATTGCATGTAAAGTATAAGTAATTAGATAAAGTTTCTTTTGTAGGTACATGTATTGAATTAGTTAGTTGGTGGTCTTTTAGTTTTGTATGTGTAATCTCCCAGAACTTAGATTGTAACCATGGTATTCCTCTGCCATAAGCGAGGGTAAGTAATAAAATAAGTAGACCATTTGCCTATATGAGATGATAAATGATGAAACTGATAGTAAATTTTGAGGATGAAATTTTATAAGGAGGGGAGAATGTAATAACCCGAGGAATTTTTCAGCATCTTGTCGACGAACATAAGGGTTTCGCCAATGAGGGTTTTTGAGTTTCTCGTCAATGAAGGCACATCTCATCGATGAGAGGATACCGAGAGGGGGTTTTGGAATGTTTGAAATTTGCTGACGAGGAGAGAAGGTTCGTCGACGAACTTTTTTCAGGACTCGTCGAAGAGGTGACGTGTCTCGTTGAGGAATCCAGCTCTATAAATAGTGAAAACTCAGATTTTTAACAAAATTCCAGCACAAATTACCCTCTCTCTCTCTCTCTCTCTCTCTCTCTCTCTCTCTCTCTCTATCTATCTATCTATCTATCTATCTATCTATCTATCTCTATCTCTATCTTTAAAACACACCCCTCCCCTTTTCTCTTTGATCCCGGCTCCGTTTCTCGTCGAATCGACGATTTGAAGCCACCACGACACTCCTGGGGAAGTTTTCTGCAAGTTTACCGGAGCAGATCATTGGTGGAGGTGGTTTGAAATTCATCCCAAATTCAAGGTAAGGTGTTTTATTTAGAATATGCTTTCCCTGCAATTATAGGAAATGTTGTATGCAAGAAAATACTGATGTTTTGTTATGGGGGATGTCGTTTCAGGGTGTTGAGTGGGGAACCCTGCGGGTGTGGAGCCAGAGTTCAGTGAGGGCTTTTCAGAAACTAGGTAAGGGAAATATTTTATGCTAGGAGTTTTACAATATTAGCAGAGATTATATATATATATATATATATATATATATCAGCTTATTATCCAGCTTTTACAGAATAAGAGTTTTCAACGCTTGTGTGGCCTGAGTAGATATTTATTTGATGTAGAATTTATATAGCTCTTTACAGCATATCATACTATACAGTATTTATAGATAAAGATTGATGTATATCACAGTATATTTTAGAACAGTTTATTATAAATGTTTGTTCAGAATCAATACATTACAGTTTTTATACAAATCAGTTTATACGGTATTTACAGTATGTCATGTTTTCCTAAATGCCATAACAATCAGAGTATACAGATAGATTATATAGACAGAGTATATAGATAGATTATATAGATAGAGTATACAGATGGATTATACAATATAGCCTCAAGATGCTGCAGTTATTCAAATATACAATATTTATAGTATAGAGTTATAGTGTTATGGTTATTTTGGAAACATGATGAAAATAGTAAAAGAGTATATATGTATATATATAGCATCAGATCCTTGTGAAAAGATTATAGACATATATAGATATAAATATAGAATACAGAGCACGGTACCGTTGCTAAAACAGATAGTGTGCAACCACATATCTTAGACATTGTGTGGGTACCATCAAACTATGCTCAGAGAGGATGTAGCTCCCCAGTTCGCTGGGTTGAGGGGGCCAGTTTGACGAGGTAGCAGCCTATCCCGAGCCTTGGAGTGGATGCAGTTTGCTCGGGCTGAGGTAGGGTAGAGTATAGTGACTTACCTGGAGGGCCGACCAGGTTAAGTCCCACCTACGGGCCACACAACCCTATCATGAGAGGTCAAATCATGACATACAGAGTTCGAGGGATAAAACACAGTTATGTATATGTATATAGTTTTACAGTATTTGATGAATATAGTATGATATTAGCAGTATGAAAAGTAGAAAAACACAGATGATACAGTTATGTTTTAAACTGCGAAAAATGTAAGATATGCTTTACAGATTTATCATTTTATTATAGCTCAGATGTTATTTAATGTATATACATAACTTAGTCACCACACACTAGTAATAGCATATTTCCACTTACTGAGCGTCGACTCACCCTATTATTCCAACATTTCTTAGGTGAGCCAGTTAGGCGAGTAGATCAGGCTCGCGGATAGAGATTTCACGGTTACCCTAGTTTTAGGGTAAGATGGTGTAGAGTTTTTTATTTTGGAGATAGATTTTACTGGGGAGAGATGTATTTTATGACTATGTGATTGAAATACTGAGTTCTGGTATTGTATGGTATATGTTGTTGTGTGATTTATGTTTCCGCTGCATCGGTATGATATTGTATATAGTAATACCCCAGTGCCCTTGAGGCCTGAGTTTCCATAGCAGGGTTATCAGAGAAGTTTATATATATATATTTTTTAAAAATGATATAATTTTGAGGTCATTACAGTTTCAATGATTCCTTCCTGTCATCTGGCAAGCACCCATCCCTGAGGTATTTATTAATTGCAGTTCTTCTTCTTCTCCTCCTCATTGTTGCCACAGTGATCTCTTCATAACTCGGCTTTCCTACACATTCTGGATAAATTACGCTTTCCCAATCTAGCTTTGAGACCAAGGCTAATTTTTAGAGTGCATTAGTGTTTGCATTCTCCATTTAAAGGATGTGCTTCATGTTGAACTCTGTGAATGCCTTTGTATACTCCCATACTTTTTCTAGGTATTTTTCATATTTGGGTCTTTAGCTTCAAAATCGACTTTCACCTGTTCTACCACCAACCGAGAGTCACTTAAAACTTGGAGTTTTTTTTTTCACCTCAAGGAACGTTGAAAGACACAATCCTACCAATAAAGCTTCATATTCTGCATCATTATTTACTATGTGAACTCCAACTTTAGTGCAAGTTGCTTCTTAGACCCATATGGTGTCGTAAGAATCAAACTTACACCCCCTCCTATTCAATTTGAGGATCCATCCATATGGAGCATCCAAAATTTTGCGTTTTCTAGGTTTTCAAAAGTTTGTTCAACGATGAAGTTAGTTAAAACTTGTGCTTTGATCGCGGGCCTAGGTTTATAATTGATGTCAAATTCTCCCAATTCGACTGACCACTTCATCATTATTCCTGACTACTTTGAACAGTGGAGGGTTTGTCTTCAAGGCATATTAGTCCACATGGTAATTTGGTGAGCTTGGAAGTAAGGCCTCAAATTCCTAGCTACACACAAGACTGCAAAGGCAATGACATCGCTGGTGAGTTGATTTTTGCCCCCGCAACACCTTACTAGTGTAATATATTGGTTTGTATTGTTTGCCTTCTTCCCGAACTAGGATTAAACTTACTGCAGAATGCGTAAAGGCCAAGTAGAAATACAAGTCTTCTCTGATAACTGCCTTGGTCAACAGGGGCAGTGAGGTGAGGTACTGTTTTAACTGTGTAAAAGCTTTATCCTGCTCTACATATTCAAATTTTCCAACCTTACGAAGTGCCTTGAAGAATGACAAACATTTATCTCCTAAACAAGCAACAAATTCGCTTAGAGATGTTATCCTTCCGGTTAGAATTTGTACTTCTTTCTTAGTTTGTGGAGCATGCATCTCCATCAAGGCTTGGATTTTATCAGGATTCACCTCTATCTATCTGTTGGTCACCATAAACCCTAAAAAACTTCCCTTATGAGATGTTGAATGCTCATTTGGTTGGATTTAACCTCATTCCATACTTACGAAGTAATTCAAATGTCCTTCTCAAATCTTTCCCATTATCGTCAAATCTTAGACACTTTACTAGCATGTCATCCACTTAAGCCTCCGTAGTAATTCGTAGGTGATCTTTGAAAATCTTGTTCACCAGCCACTGAAAAGTTGCTCTTGCATTTTTTAAGCCAAATGGTAGTTTATAGCAGTAAAGTCCTCTTTCAGTGACAAAAGTTGTTTTTTCCTCATCCTCAAGATGCATGCTGATCCGATTATATCTTGAGTATGCACCCATAAAACTCAGGAGCTCATGATCAGATGTGGAGTCTGCTAACTAACTAACTCTCGAAAAAGGGAAACTATCTTTGGGGCATGTTTTGTTCAAATTTGTAAAATCAATGTAGGTCTGCCACTTGCCATTTGACTTCTTTACTAGTAGCACGCAGTTGAGCCTTTAAAGGTAGTTGACCTCCTTGATAAAATTAGCTTTCAATAGCTTCATTATCTCCTTGTCAATTACCTTGATTCATTCAACAACAAAGTCCCCCTTTTTTTTTTTTTTTTAATGGGCGATGGTTAGGGTCCACTTGGAACCTGTGTTCAATAACTACAAGGTCAATTCCTAGCATATCATCAGCATACCAGGCAAAGATGTCTGCATAATCATGCAACAACCTCATTAATTCTATTTTCAACAAATCTTACAACTGGGCCCCTACCTAGACACATTTGTTTTGGCTACCTTCCTCTATATGGATCCTGATTAACTCCTCTTCTAGTGTGCTAATCTGTGGGCTTGCATCCCTCACTTCCAAGTCTTCTATGGTTAAGGTCTTTTTCCTTTAGTTCTGCCTTTCAAGGCCATTATATAGAAATTACGAGCTGCCATATGATCTTCCTTTATCTCTCTTACTCCATTTGGGTAGGGAATTTGGCCTTTAGGTAATTCGTAGAAGTAATGACTTGAGCTACATTGAATGTGAGACATCCTAATATTATATTGAAGATGGAAGGATGGTCTACCACCATGAAATTCATTATTAATGGGACCTGCTGTGGAGGTGTCTCCATTGGTAGTAGAAGCGTGATTGTGCCAAAAGGATGAACCACGTCCCCTCCAAATTTGACAAAAGGTGTTGATATAGGCTTTAGACATTCCTTTGACATCTTCATTTCTTTCAGAATCGACCAAAAAATTATATTGGCCGAACTTCCATTATCTATCAATACCTTTCTTACCCGATAGTTGGCAACGAGTAGTGACACTGCCAACACATCATCATGTGACTGTTGAACATATTCTATATCTTCTTCTATGAAGGTGATAATCTCATCCTGCCTCTATTTTTTTTTTTTATTCTGTCCAAAATCCTCAACTAGGAAACATGCTTTGCATATCTTTTCCTTGCTCCTCCACTATCTCCTCCACTAGTAGGCCCTTCGAAAATCACAGCAATTTCCCCACAACTTGTTCCTCTTTTTGCACGGCCCCTGGTTTTTATTGGTTGCATGCTTCGGCTTGGCGATCACTCCTTTTTTATAAATTTTGACAAGTGCTCTTCAGTTTCATCTTTTAAATGGAAACATTCTTTTGTGTTGTTGTTTGCGAATGCATAGTGGAAGCACACAATCACATACAAATTAATTAACAAACAACCAATGTAACTCGATGATGAAATATACTAAAGAAGCAAACACTTAGTAATGAAAAGAACAAAAAGACAACCAAAGAACACAAGATTTACATGGTTTGATAATTTGCCTACGTCCATGAGAGCAGCAAGTGTGTTTTTCACTATGAACAATGTCAAGCTTACCTTAGGGTTACAAATCATTGATTATATGCAAACCCTAAACATAGATGAACCTAAACCATCCCTATAGCAATCCCTGGAGGAAAATCCTCCAATCTACCCAATCTACTGATCGCCCGATATAAAATTATGTGACTTGTGCCGAATGAAACCGTCGACGATTTTGGCCAAAACATCGATGGTTTGGAGTAGAGAAAAATACTTTTGCATTCTGCCTAAAATTGTCAATGGTTACAACCCAAACTGTCGACGATTTGCCTTCTTCCTATAGCCTTCTCTCATGCTCTTGCTCCTCGCTTCACATAGCTTTCCTAATACATACATCCCGCTCAAAATATGAGCTACATCCACAACAATCTCCACCTTGATGAATATTCACCGCTTAGGAAATCTGAAAGCATAACCGCTACCCACTTGGGACAGTAGATTGGGTTCGTCACACGTCTAACACTTAGAGACATTGATCAAGTCCAAGCAATGCTTGAACTTGTCTATTGTGACCGCTTCATCATGATATCAGCCGCATTGCCAAATGTATGAACTTTCTAAAGAAGAAGTTCCCCTGAAGCAATTAATTCCATGACCCTGTGATACCGCACATCAATATGCTTCATCCTCGCATGGTACACTTGATTCTTTGCTAAGTAAATGGCACTCTAACTATCACATTGAAGCTGAACTCCACCTTGATGGACACCTAGCTCTTTGACCAATCTCATAAGCCACAACACTTCCTTGGCAGCCTTAACCATTGCCATGTAGTCTGACCTAGTAGTATACTAAGCTACAAGTGACTGCACCATAGACCTCCAACAAATAGGTCCTCCCATAAGGGTAAATACGTACCCTGTGGTAGACCTCCTATCATCCAGGTCTCCTACGTAGTTAGCATCCACATACCCTACCACTAATGAATCACTCTGTTGTACATTGAACATGATGCCATATCCGGTTGTACCCCTTAAGTACTTAAGAATCCACTTGACAGCATCCCAGTGTGTCAGGTCTTGCCTTGTGCACACCCTAGCATACATTAAAAACCCTACTGCGCTAGCATAAATGACCTTTGACATATCACGAACCTCATCGTCCGTCCTTGGTCATTGGGTGGTAGACAGCCTGAAATGACTCGCCAAAGGCATGCTTACTGGCTTAGCATTAGATGTGCTAAACCTCTTCAGCACCTTCTCCACATAGCTGCCCTGAGATAACTATAGTCTTCCTGCAGCTCGATCCCTGCAAATCTCCATGCCAAGTATCATCTTGGCTACACCCAAGTCTTTCATGTCAAACTATTTTCCCAGCTGAGTCTTGAGCCGATTCACCTCGGTTATGTCTTTAGCAGCAATTAGCATATCGTCAACATACAGGAGTAGAAATATAAGGAACCCATCCATAAGATTCTTCACATAGATGCAACAATCGTACTCACACCTTATATAGCCAATACGGGTCACATAGGCATCAAACCTTTTGTATCACTACCTCAGAGATTGCTTTAGCCCGTATAGTGACTTCTTCCGTTTGTAGACTAAGTGCTCTTGTACAGGTTGGCTATACCCTTTTGGCTATGTCATGTAAATCAGCTTCTCCAGATCACCATGGAGGAACGACATCTTTACGTCCATCTGCCTAAGATGCATATCCTGTTACGCCACCAGTCCCAACACTACCCTAATGGAAGTGTGCTTGACCACATGGGAGAAGACTTGATGGGGATCAACATGCCTTACTCATTTCCTCTGCAGCTATGGTGACACGCGGACGATCTCTTGAGGTCCACTCCTTTGCCGACATGGTGACATGTGGACAACCTCTCGATGTCCCCTATCATTAAATCTATTTTGTAGGCCCCACACGGCTCTATGGCCCCACACGAATTTGGGCCTCCTTTTTGGCACATGCTTAAGTTCCATATTTAATTTGTAATATTGCAAGACAATTAAGCTTGCATGTGTGTGCTTAGTAAGTTGTGAGTGTATTTAATATATTAGTAAGTTATGAGAGTTTATTATTCTTGTCTCCCATGTTTGTGTGGGAAGTCTAAGTTAGTTTAATGTCTTGTCCCCCCATGCTAGCTAAACTTGTTAATGCTTTGTTTCCCCCATGCTAGATATATATATATATATATATATCATTTCATTGTAAGAACTCAAGAGAAGCTAAGTTTGAAAATTGAATAGAATTCCATTGTTGAGCTTGAAAGCTTGTCCAATTTATCGATTGTGTAGTGTGAGGTTATGTCATTCTCTCCGGAGATCAAGTGGTGAGAGACCACTATCTATTCAGTGACTCCATCTCCATCTCCATCTCCATCTCCTCACTTTCACCCACACGGCCACCACCCAAAATACACCCCCACGGCCACTTCCCTTATACACCAACATGACTATTACATCTACACTCTATTGATGTGTTTATCTTGGTGATTCAAAGCTTGCATGAAGGAGTTACGTCATGCTCTAACTCATGTTAAACACTGTCAAGCCATCCATCAAAACTCTTGGTAACTTCATTAATTGTTTCAACCCTTGATTAATCTTGTGTAAGCCTTCGCTTGAAAATATGAACTTCCATGTTTGAATAGCACATTTGAACCATTAGATTTCAATATGGATACTTGCTAGCTCAAATTAATTGTATGAATGTTAGCTTGGTTGCTTAGAACTTGTAATCTTGAATTTGAAAGTAACATCTGCTACATAAAACTAGACTCCTTCATTAGTAAACACTTGGGACTTATTTTTTGGACAACATCATACACCCTTTCAAAATCCAACAGCATATGAAATATAACATGATTTATGGTGTTTATGTTAGTTAATTGAATTCTTAATCTAAAGTGTTTTGAGTGTTTTGAATTCCCTAGAAACTCGCAGGAATTCAGTTATGTTTGAAATCGGTGATGGTTTCAGACAAAATAGTTGATGATTTTGCCCAGAACAACCTACCCAAATTTTGAACTTTAAGGTATTTGAAACATTAGTTTGGTTAGGTTTTAGGAAAAACCTCCAAGTGGGAGAATTGTGTTTTGATGGCAACTTGAACTGGAAATCGTTATCATGGTCATAGGAATGACATGGACCGAGACATGATCTTAGATGATTTGCAAGAACAAGTCCATGTCTTGACCCAAGAATTGACCAATGCCTTACAAAGAATTGAGAGGCTGGAAGCTAGTTTAGCACCCAACCCACTGCCTGAAAATTCAAGACAACCCCTTGAGGTTGACAATGAGCTTGTGTGCCAATACTCTAGGGAGCAAAACAACCCTTTAAGAGAGAGAAACCACCTCAAGAACAACCTACCATTCATCCCTTACAAAGACTAAATGCTCCTAGAAGGTTCCAACATCATGACCCTTATGTTCCAAACTCGAATGATGAGGATTATGATGAAGATGATTTTCAACCAAGGAGACCATATCATAGGGAAAATCATGATCCAGATATGGATGTGATGAAGAGAGTAAAAATAGAAACCCCTACATATGATGGTCAAATGGACCCAAAAATATTTCAAGATTGGTTGGCTGAAATGGATTCATATTTTGATTGGTATTAAATTAATGACCCACATAGAGTAAGATTTGCAAAGATGAGGTTAACTGGGCAAGCAAAGCTTCATTGGGTCAATGTCGAAAGACATGAAGCTCGCCTTGGTCATAGGCCCATAGAGCATTGGGATTTGATGAAAGAAAGGTTGAAAGAAAAGTATGTCTTAGACTCTTATAGGGCCTTATGGATCAACTCTATAGCCTTAGGCAAGGAAGTTTGAGTGTGATCGAATATATGAACAAATTTGATGAACTTTCTATTAGGTGTGGTGTGGAAGAAAGTATTAGCCAATAAATTTCTCGTTTAAGGATTGGCATGAAACTCGAATTTAGAAAAGAGTTGTTTCCACATCATATTGATTCCCCTAAGCATGCATTTAATTTAGCACATGACTATGAGCAAATGAATAAAGCTCAAATGGGAATAAAATTTGGGAACACTTCCAATGATACTTACCTAAGAAAGGCCACATCATATGAGAAGACTAGACCCACCAACACGGGTCAAGTAACTTCTAAAGGTAACAATCCCACCGTCCAACAACCATTGGACAAAGGAAAGGCACCCATGAATGGGTCCTCAAAACAAAATTCTGGGAATGATGTGTTTTACAATTGTCACAAAAGAGGCCACTTTGTTAAGTAATGTCCAACTAGAAATTTGGAAATTGAAAGAGATGATGAAGAGGAAGAATCGGGAAAAGAACTGTTGGCCTAATAAGGCTTGTTGGCTTTACAAGGCTTAGAATCTTATTTTGATGATAACAAACCAAAAGAACTTAACATGTTTTGCTACGATAAGTTTCAGGGCTCAAAAGCTTTTATAAAAAGATCAAGCTCAAAAGTTCTTATAAAAGATTAAGTTCCTAAAAGTTCAAGCTCTAGTGGTTAAAGAAGATCACATATGATTAGAGACATGGCTCGTGATAAAGCAAAAGTTAATTGAAGGAAGAAGCTCAAGAGAGATGCAAAGAATGGAAGCCAATACATGAAGACTTAACGCTTAGAAAGTTATAGTCTTTTAAGAAGTCTCATGTAAGTACTTCAAACGATTTCAATATGGATGCATGAAGCTCTTAAGTTAATTACTTGGACCTAGATACCTTTTTAAATAATTGAAAAATATTTTTATAAGGTAAAAAGTTATTTCAAAAGGGTTCAAATTATTTTTGGAATGAAAAGCACCAAAACACGATTCTCCAAATTCACTTCTTTTTTCTATGTCTGCATTGATGTGCAATTTTATCTATCAATGGTTTCTTATATTAAAAAGTATTCAACATGAAAGTTGTGGTATTTTATCTTAAATTTATGTTGATGCCAAGAATGTCCAATTTGGAGTTGTATAAAAAAAGTTATGACCAAAATGTGGAAGAGTGGTCGAAGTTGATAGCATATTAGGCGACTGTTCAGTTGATTGAACATCAGACAGAATAGGCCCAGTCAACTGACCCGTCAAGCTAGTCGACTGACCCTGTACTGATTTAAAAAATAAGCTGATTTAAAGGGCATAGGTGACTGACGCCAAAAGTCCAGTCGACTGACCTTTGTAAAATTCAAATTTAAACAGCGAAGAAACTTTCTAAAAGTGATTTCTTGGCCCCCAAACAAAGTGAAAACTTGGGAAATACTCAAAGTAACTTGGGGAATATGTTTATAAACTTTTTAACTCTATAAATACAAGTAAATTTAAAGAATAAAATACCAACAACAATCAAAAAATCAGTTTATACTCTTACATTCAAAAGCTCTATTGTTGAAAAACTTTTTTTGAAGTTTTGCTGTGTTCTTGCTGATACTACTCACGGTTCTTGTGCTCTAACTGAAATTTTCAATCCAAGAAAGAACCCAATGATAAACACTTGAGCTTCATCTTTCTATATTGATATTTGATTGAAGTATATTGTGATATTTAATTTGTACTAATCAACTCTTTTGAGAGTGTCATTGTACACAAAGTTTTCTTCTGTTGTTTTTGAGGATTCAGGGTTGATTGAATCATTGGCTAACCGAGTGTGGGATATCTCTTGGAGAGGAGGACTCTATCCTACTTGAAGGAGTGTGTAAACGGTTTGCTCCGCCTGGTTAAGGGAGCAAAATAGTGAAATCCTTGGGTGGTTTACCTAAGGCGAGGACGTAGGCGGGTATAGCTGAACCTCGTAAAATCTTGGTATCTTTCTCTTTCCTAAAACTCTTTAATTTTATGCATATAAAAATTCTTGGATGCTTACTTAATTGTTGGAAATTAATTTGTTATTGGGAATTGCGGAAACCTTAAAGGGAGTACGTTGATTGGTAAATATCAAAGTTTACGGAATCCTTAAAGGAAGTATGTTGATTGATAAATATCAAAGTTCATTAACATTTTGATTAGTTACATACTTAAATCCAAAAAACATATTTGATATTAAAAACTAAATATTGAAAGGCTGCTGAATTTCTAAGTTTGATCTTTATCAAGATACTATATTGTTTGTTGGATTGACATATTCAAAAGCAAAACTAAAATCTGATATTGGTTTCTAAACCATCTTGAATTGATTCTTAAATTTGATCAGCTGTGTCTTCACATTAAAGGTTTGAACTTGAAATTGGAATATCATTGGTTATTGAGTTGATTGGATTGAGTTTTATTTTAAAAGTTGAGATCATTGAAATATACAGCAGATATAAAAATTGTGTAATTATCTTATCTATTTAGATTGATCAATTGGAATTAATCAAGATTATCATTGTTCAATTGATTCTGAAAATCTGTTTATTCACTAAGTTGCTGAGTTTAATCTTGTAAAGCAAATTACTCTATTAAAGCAAGTTTGTTGAAATCTTGAGTGACTTTCAAATATATTGACTTGATCACATCATATTAATTGTTGGGTAATAAAAATAAGGTGGTTGATAATAATTATATTGATATCAGGTTAAATTGAATTGCGAGATTAACTTAAAATTCAAAAAGGGTTATACTTAACCAAAATTTTACAAATAAAAATTTTAAAACCCAATTCACCCCCCCTCTTGGGAATACACTTTACTTTTTAAGGCTTAGTCTCGTTTTGATGATAACAAACTAAGGATACTAATTGTGCTTTCAAGTTATATTTTAGGTATAATATTTTTCACAAGCACAATGGATAATCTTGGTAAAGATTCATTAAAGCTCACCTTAAGTTCACAAGTCATGAAGAATACAAGCTCATTGAAGTATTGATCAAGCTTGGACAACATTAAAGTGATACTACATGAAGACTTAAGATTTAAATGTAGTTGAATATTTTTAGAGTCTCATGTAAGTACTCTTAAACTTCAATTTGTTTATGAAGCTCTTACGAATTAATACTGGACTTAGAGACCTGCTTAAGAATCTGGAAAATATTTTTATAAAGTCTGAAGTACTTTTCAAAGTAAACACAAACAAGTTTTGGAATCTTAATATGGAAAAACATTGAGTTATGTAGTGTTTAGGCAACTGAGGCAAATTGCTCAGGCGATTGAAGTGCTATTGCCAGCGTAAAAAGAAATTAGAATAGGGTGAGGCGACTAAGCTTATGAGTTGATGCGACTGATATGCTGCTGCCAGTTCTAGAGCACATATTTTAAATGGTTTAGGCTACTGAACGTATGGTTCAAGCGACTGAAGTTTGTGTTTTAAACTTTTGAACAGTGCTGATTTCTTTCCAAAATTGAAAGATATGGTTTCTAAACTTGGGGAAAACGGTAAGAATCTTTCCTAATCTATATAAGGTTTATTATTTGTGCATTAGGGCTCCAATACAAACCAATACACATGTATACACATTGGTATACATTCCATTCTCTTTGATTCATACTCCGAGATAGCAGTTGTGCATATTCTTGAGCCCTAATTGATTTTTGATTCAATATTCTAAAATTCTTATGCCACAAATAAAAAAATCTTTGAATTCTTTGTGAGCTTCAATTGAAAATTGTTGATTTAGAGCATATAGTGTTTATCCTTATATAAAATCTACTCCACTATGAAAGTAATCTACTTGTACAAAAAATTGATTTGCTATTTTGCAATATGACGCCTCAGGGATAGAGTTGTTGCCTAGTGAGAGGGTGTTCTTGCTAGAGAGAGGTCTCCACCTTCCAACGGAGAGAGGCTGCTCCACCTATTGAATAGATGTGTAAAGGAAAATCCTCATAGCAAGTTGCTTGGGGCAAGGACGCAGGAGGGAAGTCAAACCTTGTAAAAATCCGCGTGTTCAATCTTATTTCCCTAACTCTCTTTAATTTCTGCACTAATCCACTACTGTGTATGTTTTGAATTTATTCAAAAATTGGTTGAATGATGAGTTTGGATTTGAATTACTTTGAATAATTAAATTGGTTTGTTAACACTTTGTATGGTTTAAGTTTTTGGTTGAGAGTTAGACGATTGCTGAAACATTGAAGTAAGATTAGTTGACTGAGGTAAAGTTATTTTGGTTGGTTGATTGTTCAAATATAAGCAGCTTACTTGTTTGAGTTATATTATTGAATATTGTCTAAAATACATATTTGCTCATTGTTTAAAATTCAGAGTGGCTGTTTAAAATCTGCTTAAGGCTAATTGTATTTTAAAATTCTATATATACCTAGGATTGTTTATTGGTATAGCAAGTTGATGATTAGTGGATTGTGTGGTGATTGAGATTGTTGTTTAGTTTGTTAAAAATATTTAAAATAAGTCAAGCTTTCGCATAATAAAATTTTTAAATACGCAATTCACCCCCCTCTTGGGATTACACCATATTTTCAATTGGTATCATAGCGTAGGTTGTAGCAAATCTTAATAGGTAGTTACACCAAGATCATAATGGCAAATGTAGGTGTATCCCATTTGGTGAAGGGAAATCCTCCTCTAGACCCCCAATCTTCTGTGGTGTGAATTACATCTTCTGGAAATAAAGAACGAGAATCTTTTTGCAAACCATAAATAAAAGAGTCTGGTGTTGACCTTATAGGTCATGCCCTGTTTTGATAATGACATATACTCATTATATCTAATGGGTGTTTGAGATTATGTGTAGGAACTTAAATTGACAGATCAGAATGCACATAAAGAAAGTGAAGATTGAAGACCTAATTACTTTACGTTGTAATATATTTCATTTATGTAATTGGTCTGTAATAGTAATTAGGGTTTTTACTTGTAATAATCACACACATCACATGCATGGTCTAATAGGTAAGCTCAAACTGAAATATAATTGAAATAGGACTTAGAAAAGACCCTAGGACAATCACCATTGCACTTCTATATGTTAGACACTTGAATAGGGTGATTGTGTAATGAAATAAGACCAAAATGCACAAAATGTGCACCTTCAGTCGACCGACCTATGCAGTTCATTCTGCCCCCGGTCGACCGAACCCGGTTTGGGTCAATCGATTGACCACAGTCCGGTCCACCGAGCTTCTGAAGCTCATTTGACCCCGGTCGACCGAACCTCCCTGAAGTCAACAATTTGACTTCCTGGTCAACCGAGAGAATTTTGTATTGCACCAACCTGGTCGACCGAGTTCCCACGCATGAGAATCCAAAGGTCTGGTTGACCAACCAATTTAGTTCATTCTAGTCCTGGTTGACCGAACTTTGCAAAATTGGAAAAATCGCCTTGGACATACTTGTCCGGCCAACTGAACCTATAGCTCATTTTTGGCTCGGTTGACCGAGCCTCAAGAACTTCGGTCGACCGAACCCATCCTAGTCGACTAGTACTCTTGGGTTGGACCTATTTTTTACCGCGGTTAGCTCGATAAAACAGGTTTAAATTAATTAAATAATAAAGACATCTTTTTTAATAATCCCGACCATATCCCTAACGGTTATAATTCAAGGCGAGTCTATTTATACCCCTTCATTTGGGATGTTTAGCAACTTGATTAGCAAACCCGATTAAGAAATTCTCTCTCATTCTCAAAAATCCTACTACTCATTTTTATACTCCATTCACTCATACTTACCCACTACCATTGCTTAAACTCTCTGTAAGTTGATTGAGTGATTGTTGTGATAGGTTTGCTCTCCTTGATTGGCCCGATTGATTTGATTTTCTTGAGAGCTAAACCTAAGTGTTTTTAGGGGACTTTTTTAATAAGTCTCTCCTGAGAAGACTTGTATTGAACTTCTGAATATTGCATATTCGTTGCAATATCTTAGGAAGTTTTTATTTGTTTTTGGATTGCAAAAACTTTTTTCAACACATTCTCAAATATCTTGGGTAATTTATTTTGACATATTTTTGAAAAGATATTTGCTTATGTGATATTAATCTTTGTTGCAATACGCATTGACTTGCATATCATTTTACTAAATACAAAGATTGAATATCTTTTGTAAACCAAGAATATACATTATTTGAGATATTCTGCTGATTGGAATATTTGAGACTTGAGCATTTAGATTGAACATCTTGTGATATAAAGATCATACTGGTTTGCACTCTCACGCACTGATTATACTGATAGCAACTATATTTGAGAGTTAATATATCAAACCACATTAAGCTTACATATTAAATCATTTTGTGGTATTTGTGATTAAGCATATCTGGGTACATATTTTCTTTACACGAAAGTACAATCATTGTACCAATATCCTTTGATAGTAAAATATGAGTGTTTCTAGGCGTGGCCTGAGGGGGCGGTAATCCAGCTCGGTAAGGATTGGTTGTAAATGTTGAGGTCAACCCTACGCTAATTGACTTGGTTTGTTTAGGTGCCGCTCCACCCGTTTAAGTGAGCAATTATAGTGGTAATCCTTGTGATTGTTAGCCAAGGTGGGGACATAGACAATTGGCCGAACCTCAATAACATTTCTGTGTGTCACTCTTACTTTACTACTTTCTAGTGCATATGCTGTTAATTAAATTTCTTTATTTAATTTTTGGTATATTTACATTACTTGCACTAGATTGACTATAGAGTTGTGAATATATTGGTGCGAGAATATTTACCTAGGGATTAAATTTTAAAAAAACCAATTCACCCCCCTCTTGGGATCATGGTAAAGCTAACAATTGGTATCAGAGCCACGTAGCATAGACTAGCTGTTATTTTGCAAAAGATCACATATGGCTCGTAGCTTCGTGACCCCTTTCCCTGAGGGACCATCTTCCACACGACCTCCTGTTTTTAGTGATGTTAATTACACCTTCTGGAAATAGAGGATGATCATCTAGCTTCAGAATACTGATTGGAAGGTGTGGAGGATTGTCTCTAAGGGAAATTATGTCCCTATGAAAACTGAGGGCACGACTAGAGTTCCTAAAACTGAGGAAGAATATAATGATGATGACATGAAAGCTGTTAGTTTAAATACCATTGACATGAATATTTTGTACTGTAGTCATGATGTAAATTAATTTAACAGAATTATAGCATGCTCTACTGCAAAAGAAATATAGGATAAGTTAGAGGTCACATACGAGGGTACTAGAGATGTGAAAGACAATAGGATAGATATGTTAACCAGTGAGTATGAGACCTTCAGGATGAATGTAGGTGAGTCCATTTAGAGCATGTACACTAGATTCACACACATTATAAACTCACTGCATGCATTAGGAAAGACCTATCCCATATATGAAATGATTAGGAAGATCCTTAGATTACCTCCCGTTTGGGAAGCCAAGGCTATGACCACTGCTGAGGGTAGAGATCTTAAGGCCATGACTCTAGATGAATTGATAGGTTCCCTGATCACTTATGAATTAACCATAAATGAGAGACTTAATGAGCATAATAAGGCTAAGAAAGTGACTACATTAAAAATTTCTACAAACACATCTAGTGAATGTAGTGAATCTGGCACTGATGAGGATATGGCCATACTAACTAGAAAATTTAGCAGATTCTTCAGGAAGAACATAAAGCCATATAAAAGATACAGGGAGTCTACAACTGAAAAGGGAGAGTCAAGCAAACGAAAAGAAAAATCAAATGCTCCCACGTGTTACAACTGCAACAAAGTCGGGCATATCAAACCCGATTGCCCACTACTGAAAAAGGAGGCTAATAAAAAGAAGAAAGCCATGGAGGCTGGGGCATCATGGGGTAAACTTAGCAGTAGCGACTCAGAATCAGGCCACAGCGACTCAGAGGTCGCTAATCAGTGCTTGATGACACGCGATGATGAGGTATTATCTTCTAGTTCATTATCTTCATATTATTCATCTGATGATTGTGATTCTGATTGCATGCCTACATTTAGAGAGTTGCAACTTGAATTTATTCATGTATCTAAATTGTTAGGAAAAATGACCAAAGAAAATAATGATTTAAAAAAGAAATGTGAAAATTGGTCAAAATTGTTTAATATGGCAAAAACCTCTCATGCCTTCATTTTAAAAGAAAAAGATTCTACTATCATTGAGATTGAGAGGAAATTGGAGGATAGCTCTAAAATCATTTTTAAATTCACCGAGGGAAAATGAAATTTTGAAAATTTACTTGGTGCCCAAAGAAACTCCTTAAGTAAAGAAGGTCTTGGTTTTAATGGTATTGAAAATGTTAGACGACCCAATCTTTACTTAAGACATTTTACACATGAGTCAAAATCTCATAGTCCTCCTAAAGATCCTAAGTGTAGAATAAGATGTTTTCAATGTAAAAAAATTGGTCATATTCAATTTGATTGTCCACTTAGGAATAAGCGTGCTAGAAATAGGAAAATATGGGTAGTTAAGTTAAGGGAGATCTAGTTACTAACCTGCGTGGACCCAACAAAATTTGGGGACCAGCATCAGTTACTTAGTGCATTTTGTAGGTTTGCCTTAGATCGTCCTCCTCCAAGGACCGGTGGTACTTGGATAGCGGGTGCTCACGGCACATGATCGGGGACAAAGGAAAATTCACTTCAATTGTTCCCAAGGATGGAGACTTTGTGACATTTTGCGACAATGCAAAAGAATGCATCATGGGGTTTGGTAAGTTTGGTAAGATTTCCTCTTTTACTATTGATAATGTTTTATTGGTTGATGGGCTGAAACATAATCTGCTTAGTATAAGTCAGTTGTGTGATATAAGATATAAAGTATCTCTTGAAAATGACAAATGCATAATAGAAAATAAATCAGATCACAAAGTGTTTTTTACTGCCGATCATCATGAAAATGTTTATACTACTTTGCTTGATAACCTAGCTTCACAACAAGTGACATGTTTTTCTACAATAAATGAAGCTAGTTGGTTATGGCATAGGCGTCTAGGATATGCAAGCATGGATTTATTGTCTAAACTTGTTAGAAAATAATTAGTTAAAGGCTTGCCTACGATGTCTTTTGTATAGGATAAAATTTGTGATGCATGTCAAATGGGTAAGCAAACCAAATCTAGTTTCAAGAAAAAGAAATTCATATCTACTACTAGACCACTTGAGATACTTCACTTAGATTTGTTTGGACCTAATTCTGTGCAAAGTCTTGGTGGTAAATCTTATGCTTTTGTATTTGTGGATGACTTTTCTAGATTCACATGGGTGTTGTTTCTTGCACATAAAAATGAATCAAGTGAACAGTTCACCAAACTTTGTAGGAGAATTTAGAATGAAAAGGGATATAAGATAACTCATATAAGAAGTGATAGAGGCATGGAATTCAAAAATGAAATCATAGAAAAATATTGTGACTTAGAGGGCATACCACATAACTTCTCTGCACCTAGGACACCTTAACAAAATGGTGTGGTAGAAAGAAAGAATAGGTCACTACAAGAGATGGGTATAACTATGCCGAATGAACATAACTTACCTAAATACTTTTGGGTTGAGGTCATAAATACTGGATGTTATGTTATGAATAGGGTGTTGATTAGACCGTCAATAAATAAAACCCCTTATGAATTGTGGAACAACCATAAGCCTAATATTTCCTATTTTCATGTGTTTGGTTGTAAATGTTTTGTGCTTAGAGATAATGAAGACTTAGGAAAATTTTACTCTAAATCTAATGAAGGTATTTTCCTAGGTTATGCACTAAATAGTAAAGCATATAGGGTTTTCAACAAAAGAACATTGACTGTCATTGAATTTATTCTTGTTGTGTTTGATGAATCGAGTCCATTTTCTAAGAAAGATGATGAAGATGATATTGACATTAGAAAATGGTTAGATAAATTATCATTTGAAAACAATGCAAGTGAAAACTCAGAAGAAAATGAAAAATCATCTGTAGATAATGAAAATTAGGAGTTGCCTAGAGATTAAAAATTCATTAGAAATCGTCCCATTGATCAAATCTTAGGTGAACGGTCTCATAGCGTTGCCACAAGATCCTCCTTAAGAAATCTAGTAAATCATTTCGCTTTCTTATCTCAAGAAGAACCTAAAAATATTAAAGAAGTCATAGAGTATGAGTCTTGGGTGATTTCCATGCAAGAAGAACTTAATCAATTTGAAAGAAGCAAAGTGTGGACTCTAGTTCCTAGGCCTAATGATCACACAATTATTGGAACTAAATGGGTGTATAGAAATAAGAAAGATGATAATAGGGTAGTAACTAGGAATAATGCTAGACTAGTTGCCCAAGTGTATAACCAGCAGGAAGGGATTGACTTTGATGAAACATATGCTCCTGTTGCTAGGTTAGAAGCCATTCATATGCTACTTGCTTTTGCCGCTTTTAAAAATTTTAAATTGTTTCAAATGGATGTTAAAAGCGTTTTTCTAAATGGCTATATCAATGAAGAAGTATATGTAGAACAACCAACTTATTTTAAAAATCATAAATATCCAAATCATGTTTACTGGTTGTCTAAGGCCTTGTATGGATTAAAACAAGCTCCTAGAGCTTGGTATGAGAGGCTTAGCGGTTTTCTACTAGAAAATGGGTTTACCCATGTCAAAATTGACACTACACTTTTCATCAAATCCAAAAATGATGATATACTCCTTGTTCAAATTTATGTGGACGATATCATTTTTGGAGCAACTAATGATGTGTTATGTAATGAGTTTTCCAATGCATGCGAAGTGAATTTGAAATAAGTATGATGGGTGAACTTAGTTTCTTCTTAGGGCTACAAATTAAACAAGCTAATCATGGAACTTTCATATGCCAATATAAATATATCAGGGACTTGCTAAAGAAATTTAATATGGAAGATTGTAAAATTCTTGGTACACCTATGAACTTTTCCATTAAGTTTGAAAAAGATGAGCAAGGAATCCCTGTTGACGTAAAATTATATCGTGGCATGAGTGGGAGTCTCCTATATCTCACTGCTTGTAGGCCTGACATTATGTTTAATGTGTGTATGTGTGCAAGGTTTTAGGCTGCCCCTAAGAAATCTCATCTAAAAGCTATTAAATGAATCCTTAGGTATCTAGTTGAGACTATAGAGTTACATTTGTGGTACCCTAAGCATATTACCTTTGAGATTGTTAGTTATACTGTTGTTGACTTTGCCAGTAGTAAAGTTGATAGAAAAAGTACTAGTGACACTTGTCATTATTTAGGACAATCTCTTGTTTCTTGGTTCTCCAAGAAACAAAATTCAGTTGCCTTATCCACAGCCGAAGCAGAATATATTGCGGCTGGAAGTTGTTGTGCCCAAACTCTTTATATGAAACAACAACTTATGGATTATGGATTGCACTATGATACAATTCTGATTAAATGTAACAGTACTAGTGCAATCAACATCTCTAAAAATCTTATCTCACATTCACGAACTAAACACGTTGAGATTAGATATAATTTTCTTTATGATCATGTGCAAAAAGGAGATGTGGCTCTTAAGTTTGTATGCACTAATGAACAGTGGGCGGATATATTCACTAAACCACTTCCTGAAGATAGGTTCATACAAATTAGACGTGAATTAGGTCTAATGCATAGTAGAGAGGCTTCTTAGATGTTTCATAGTTTGCATAAATTTAGGGGGAACTCTCAAGTTAAATTTAAATTTGAAAGTCTTCAAAACTTATATTGCTGTTAATATGTCCTAGTGGATTAGACTTGATGAATTTTGACTATTACTTGTGTGTATGACTCTTATATCTACAGCATGATCATATTGGACTTTATGCATATCAATTATTTCTTGTGTTGCACAACTTTATTTTTTCCACTTCATGATGACTTTTGAATTTATATTTGATTGTTGGATCATACTGAAATGTTTGAGTAGTTATGGATAAACTGCTAGAATATATAAACTCAAACAGGTTATAGTTTATACAGGATTTGTTTTGGAAAGTTCAATTTACAAACGGCACTCTGTCAAAATTTTTCAAAATTTTTCCAAAACAAATAATGTATAAATGTAACACTTACCCATTGCCAAGAGTTTTAACTATTATAGCCCTTTTTTCTATTGCCAAAAGGGGGAGATGGAGAGGGGCAAAAATAATTGGGTAAAGTAAGTAATTATAATTGGGTAAAGTAATTTGGTTAAAATAAATTGGATGCATATTGATAAGGGGAGCCTTCTTAGGCTTATACCCATATTTTTGCTAGTTGTATTTGTCATCATCAAAAAGGGGAAGAATGTTGACCCTATAGGTCATGCCCGGTTTTGATAATGACAAATACTCATTATATCTAATGAGTGTTTGAGATTATGTGTAGGAACTTAAATTGACAGATCAGAATGCACATAAAGAAAGTGAAGATTGAAGACCTAATTACTTTACATTATAATATATTTCATTTGTGTAATTGGTTTGTAATAGTAATTAGGATTTTTACTTGTAATAATCACACACATCACATGCATGGTTTAATAGGTAAGCTCAGACTGAAATATAATTGAAACATGACTTAGAAAAGACCCTAGGACAATCACCATTGCACTTGTATATGTTAGGCACTTGTATAGGGTGATTGTGTAATAAAACAGGACCGAAATGTATAAAATGTGCACCTTCGGTCGACTAGCCTATGCAGTTCATTCTGCCCCTGGTCGACCGAACCTGGTCTGAATCAACCCGTTGACCACAGTCCGATCGACCGAGCTTCTGAAGCTCATTTAACCCCGGTCGATCGAACCTCCCTGAAGTCTACAGTTTGACTTCCTGGTCGACCAAGAGAATTTTGTATTACACCAACCTGGTCAACTGAGTTCCCATGTATGGGAATCCAACGGTCTGGTTGACCAACCAATTTAGTTCATTCTAGTCCTGGTTGACTGAACCTCGCAAAATTGGAAAAATCGCCTCAAACATACTTGTCCAGTCGATCGAACCTGCAGTTCATTTTGGCCCGATCGACCGAGCCTCAAGAACTTCGGTCGACCGAACCCATCCTGGTCAACCGGTGCTCTTGGGTTGGACCTATTTTTTACTGCGGTTAACTCGTTAAAACATGCTTAAAATAATTAAATAATGATTAAATATTTTCTAATAATCCCGTCCATATCCCTAACGATTATAATTCTAGGGGAGTCTATTTATCCCCCTTCATTTGGGATGTTTAGCAACTTGATTAGCAAACCTAATTAAGAAATTCTCTCTCATTCTCAAAAATCCTACTACTCATTTTTATACTCCATTCACTCACACTTACCCACTACTACTAATTAAACTCTCTGTAAGTTGATTAAGTGATTGTTGTGATAGGTTTGCTCTCCTTGCTTGGCCTAATTGATTCGATTTTCTTGAGAGCTAAACCTAAGTGTTCTTAGGGGACTTTGTTAATAAGTCTCTTCTAAGAAGACTTGTATTGAACTTCTAAGTATTGTATATTCGTTGCAATATATTAGGTAGTTTGTATTTGTTTTTGAGTTGCAAAAACTTTTTCCAAAACATTCTCAAATATCTTGGGTAATTTATTTTGACATATTTTTGAAAATATATTTGTTTATGTGATATTAATCTTTGTTGCAATACTCATTGACTTGCGTATCATTTTGCTAAATTTAAAGAGTGAATATCTTTTGCAAACCAAGCATATGCATTATTTGATATTTACACGATTGAGATATTCTGCTAATTGGAATATTTGAGACTTGATTGATATCTTTGTTTGATCATTTAGATTGAACATATTGTGATAGAAAGATCATACTGGTTTGCACTCTCACGCACTGATTACACTGATAGCAAATATATTTGAAAGTTAATATATCGAACCACATTTGAGCTTACATATTAAATCATTTTATAGTGTTTGTGATTAAGCGTATCAGGGAACATATCTGATTTACATGAAAGCACAATCACTGTACCAATATCCTTTGATTGTAAAATCTGAGTGTTTCTAGGCGTGGCCTAAGGGGGCGGTAATCCAGCCCGGTAAGGATTGGTTGTAAAGGTTGAGGTTTGCCTTGCACTAATTGACCTGATTTGTTTAGGGGCCGCTCCACCCGTTTAAGTGAGCAATTATAGTGGTAATCCTTCTTCTTGTTAGCTAAGGTGGGGACGTAGCCAATTGGTTGAACCTCGATAACATTTATGTGTGTCACTCTTACTTCACTGCTTTTTAGTGCATGTGGTGTTAATTAAATTTCTTTATTTAATTTTTGGTATATTTACAGGACTTGCACTAGATTGACCATAGGGTTGTGAATATACTGGTGTGAGAATATTTACCTAGGGATTAAATTTTAAAAATACCAATTCACCACCCCTCTTGGGATCACGGTAAAACTAACATCTGGAGAGTAGTAACCCAAAGTGACTATGTTCCTTCTGAGGCTGTAGAGAACAAGGAAGTTCCCAAAGAAGAAAATGAAATGAGTGAGATGGATATAAAACAATTGCAAATAAACTCTAGTGTTATGAATGTTTTATACTGTGTGTTAGACACAAACAAGTTTAACAGAATAATGGGATGTAAGACTACAAAGAAAATTTGGGACAAACTGAGACAAACTAGAAGTAACCTATGAGGGAACAGTAGATGTTAGGGATAGTAGAATTGACATGCTCACCGATGAGTATGAGGCCTTTAGGATGAACCTAGAGGAATCTATATCTAGTATGTTTTCTAGGTTCACTCACATAATAAACTCTCTGAATGCACTTAGGAAGAACTATTCGACTTATGAAATGATTAGGAAAATCCTTAAAGGACTTCCTCCTGTTTGGGAACCCAAGGCTACTTCTATAACTGAAGGAAGGAATTTAAAGAACAATACTCTAGATGAACTCATTAAGCCACTTCTCATGTATGGGATGGCTATAATGAAAGAACAACTGAAGTTAGCAAACATAAGAAATCTATAGCACTCAAAGCTTCCCAAGAAAGCTTGAGCAATGAAGAAGATGAAGAGTTGGATGATGATGACCTAACATTATTCACTAGATGACTAGGCAAATTCTTTAAAAAGAATAAAAGATTTGCTAGAAAATTTAGAGGATAAAAAATAGACAAAGGTGAATCTAGTAAGAAAGAAACAAAGGTTGAACCACCAACATGTTATAATTGTAAAAAGGTAGGCCACATAAAACCTGATTATCTACATCTCAAGAAAGAAATTAAAAAAGAAGAAGAAGAAGAAGAAGAAGAAGAAGAAGAAGAAGAAAACAATGAAAGCTATTACTTGGGATGACTCCAGCTCAAGCAGCTAGAAAAGCGACTCGAGTGATCAAAAAGTAGCCAACCTATGCTTCATGGCGATAGATGATGAGGTAAACTCTTACTCAAATTCACTTATAGAATCCAGTGATGAATCGTGTAATGATTCATGTAAAAGCATGCCATCTTATACTGAAATACAAACAGAGTTGTTCACTCTACATAAAAGGTTCATTAGGGTGTCTAAAAGAAACATCATATTAAAAGGACAAAATGCAATGCTAATGAACAAACTAGAGTCATCTCAATCAACTAAAAAGGAGAAGGATTTGCATACTGCTGAACTGGAAAGTAAAATTAACAAGATGGCCAAAGAACTAGTAAAGTTACAAGAAAATTGTAAAGATGTGAAAGATTCAGAAATAACTAGTATTGAAAGAAAAATTGAAGACCAATCTAACATTATTTACTACTTCACAAGAGGAAAGGAAAACTTTGATAAACTGGTTGGATCTCAAAGAATTTCATTAGACAAGGAAGGCATAGGATTCAATGGAATTGAAAACAAGAAGAATAAGAACCTTTACATGGGGAATTTTGTCAAAGCTTCTGAAAAATATGCTAGCACTTCCTCAACTAATGAATATGCACTTACCACATGTTTCCTATGTAAAGAAAAGGGACACATAAAATTTGAATGTCCATTTAAAAGGAAAAATGTTAAAACCAAAAAGGCGTGGAGAGTTAAAAATACCTCTAAAACAAAGGAACTAAGAAGGTTTGGGTACCAAAAGTAATATCTTAAATCCTATTTGTAGGTATGTTTTAGGTCCACCCCATCAAAAGACAAGTGGTAATTGGATAGTGGATGCTTAAGGGATATGACAGGAGATAAGTCCAAGTTCACATCGTTGACACTAAAGCAAAGTGGACATGCCACGTTTGGAGATAATGATAAAGGTAGAATTATCGGCATCGGCAAAGTCGGCAAGGAACCCTCCTTGATAATTGAAAATGTATTGTTGATTGAATGGTTAAAGCATAATCTACTAAGCATTAGTTAACTAAGTGATAAAGGTTTTGATATAAAATTTTAAAAGGACAAATGCATAGTTGAGAATACTGAAAAACATGAAATACTGTTTATTGGAAACTAGGTTGAGAACGTATACTGCATTAACCTTGAAAACCTGGTATCTCAAGATGTTAAATGCTTCACAATATTAAATGGAGCTAGTTGGCCATGGCATAGGAGACTAGGACAGTAATGACTTGAAGAATAATGGTATTTAAATAATAAAGAGGGAGGGAAATGGAAACAGAAATGGAAGGAGGTAGCAGGCTTCGTCGACGAATGCGAATGATGAGCTCGTCAATAAGGATGCATTTCATCAACAAGAAGATATTGAGATGATGTTTTAGGTGACTTTGAATTTCATCGACAAAGGGGAGAGTTCGTCGATGACTTTCCTCTTGACCTCGTCGACGAGGTGATGTGGCTTGTCGACGAAGCCTATAATATAAATAGTGCAAAACTTGGTTTTTATGTAGAAAAAATTAGAAAATCTCTCTTCTCTCTCTCCTCTACAGTTTCTCTCTCCTCTCTCTTCGATTTCGGCTCCGTTAGCCTCAGGATCGACGATCTGGAGGCCACCACGATGCTCCTGGGGAAGTTCTCTTGAAGTCTGCTAGAGTGGATCGTTGGTGGGACAAAGTTGAATTTCATCCACAATTCAGGGTAAGGTTTTTATGCAATATTTGGCTGTATGGCAGTTGTAGTAAATGTAGTAGTCAAAGAAATAGCGATATTTGGTTCTGGGATATATGATTTTCAGGGTGTCGAGTGGGGAGCCCTGCAGGTGTAGGACCCGCCATAGTAGGGAACTTTAGCAGGAATCTAGTAAGGGAAATATGCTATGCTAGGCAAACCTATTATGATTCAGTATAAATTATATGTTTTTAGCAAATTATTATTTAGATTATTTATGTAGTTTCAGAGCCTGATAATGTTGATATTTAATTGTGTGGCATGAGTTAGTATTAGCTCAGTACAGGGTTTCCATAATTTTCAGAATACCATGATTTTCAGTATACGCGCAAAAACTTGTATTTTGTAATATTTTCAAAATATTATGATATACCTATTTCAAAACCATAACATGCAGTTCATATAGTAAATCAGATATTTCAGTTATTCAGTTAAGTAGATATCTCAGAAACTTAGTTGTTGAATCAGGTGTAATCCCAAGAGGGGGGTGAATTGGGTATTTAAAAATTCTTTGAAACTTATTTACCACATAATCCCTACTTATATATTTATCAATGAGTTCTTATTACTCAATTAATTATGTGCAATGCTATCAAACCTATACATGTAATATAAACAATTTAAATGCAGTGCTGAAAGTAAAGAGTAAAGGGAAGAGAGAAGACAAACACGGTTTTTACGAAGTTCACTCAAGGTATTTCACTAAATCCCTGCTCCTCAAATTGAGACGGAGCTTCCCTTACAATCCGCTGCTTACAAGAGGCATAGCTCCCTCCTAGTCTGCTGCTTACAAGAGATACAACTCTCTCCTCAAATCTCAGTTCACAAGCCGAACCGTGAATACAATGAAATTTGAAACACTCAAAATTACTTCTAACAAAATCTAGTGAGTACAATTCAAATTCCTAATACATTAACATATGATATAACTTGAAGCTTTGTATGTATGAAACGATGCAATCGTTTATGTATGATATGCTTCAACACACAAATCCCTTTTTATCAAAAACTCCCAAGTAAAGAAATATTTGAAATGCTTTGGAATATATTAGGGTTCTAGTTCATTTTGTAAAGATGCACAAATATATCTAATGTGAACTTGTTAAAAGCTTTATTTTGAATATTTTATCAATCTATATCAAAAAGCTTTCTTTAAAATATTTAACCATAACCCGATCTTTGTAATATGCAAGTATATATACGATATGTAATTCAAAGATCAAAATACAGAGTATAAGGTTTTCCAAACAAAATATCCCTCAATAAAATAAATATTTATGAATACCAAGGATACATAATCAAGTGTTTTAATATATCTAAAATATGAATCTTTTAACTGAATACACACTTGAATCAAACTATTCAATCAATGACAAAACCTTAATCAAGTAGTGAGATTATCCAAATAATCTATGCGAAAATATACTCACTATCAATCACCTAACTTATTTCAATAATAGATTTGGAATGAGAAGTTCTTTGAAAAATAGATATACTCTTGAATCAAACACTATTCAACCAATAGCTAAAACCTTTCTCAAGTAATGATCTTGTTTAAAAAATATTTATATGTAGATGCACATTCAAGATCAATTTCTCTAATGATATTCAATAACAAGTTATGAGATGAGAAGCTCTTGAAAAAAAATAACTTGAAACACCAAACCTCAATACCAAGAAGAAATACAAAATGTATATGTGAGTTCCCTTTTAGTTTTCTGAATTAATTTGCTTAAAGACGATGTGTAGAATGAAGTGCAAGCAATCGTATATCAATCAGCTTAAGTTTCTCTATTCTCTTTCAATAAGATGTGTTATTCTCTTCATGTGTGTCTTAGTTTTTTCCTAGGGTTTAGATATTCAGTATATATAGTGTCTTACCCTTAGAATTGATCTCAACCGTTGGATCAAAGAAATAGCTCACAAGTTCTTTTAATAAAAATCAAAATTTTAAATTTTCCCACAAGTTCAAGAGACTGAGGTCGAAGCCCAGGTGACCGAAGTTCCTTAAATCTTTGAAAAATTAACTAGGAAAATAGGGTCAGGCGACTGAAGAGTGGTTCAGGTGACTGAAGTGGCGAGTTCAAGCACCTGAACTCCCTAGTTCAAATGACCGAAGTGCCTCAGCTAACTTGATGTGTTTCCCATTAATTCTTTAGGCTACCAAACTTAATCTTCAGGCTCCTGAAGAAATTCTTCAGGTGACTGAGATTGAGTTCAGGCTACCAAAGTCCCATTTTTCTCAATTTTTCCTTTTTTTAATTTAAAAATCTATTTTACTTCATTTCTTGACTCTTTTATAAAAGCACTTTCCAAGGTTTTAAGCATATTTCTAAGTCCATGAAAGTCCCCTAATGATGTTCATGAAATGCATGAAACCTAAAATCATTCTAGGTATATGTTGAGCCTCAAATTAAATCATACGAAAATGTAAATACATAAGATCTAAATACCCATTCCCAAGATGTTCTTGAACTTTACCGCTGCATCTCGATTCTTGTACTCTTTGATTTCCATGGAGCTTGCCAAAATGTGTATGCTTTGCTTCTTTCCTTTATGGCTTCCATGACTCATTATCTTTTCGTGCATGCTTAATATAGGTCCTGTTCACATACTTAATGCACAAATCAACTATCAAGTGATTTGTCATTATCAAAACAGGATTGGACTCATAGAGTCAACATCAGTTATTAAAGTTTACTCAACAATTTATATGATGTTATGGTTATTTTAGATGTTATAGAATCATGGTAAAAATAATATATTATTTTTTGAAATATCAGTTACGTATATAGTATCAGACCCTGATGGACCATATTCAGCAGCAGAGCACGGTACCGTAGCTATATTCAGTTCAGAGTGCAACCCCTATTCAGATAATAGGTTGTATTCAGAAGTCAATCGTGCCTATGTTTACAATTATTATTTATACATATTATAATCAGATTTACAGACGACAGTTATACTTATAAGTATTATCAGTATTATGAATAGTACATTCTGAATCATAAGTTTATGTTAAGCTACATAAACATGTTTAATATGATAACAGGTATTCAGGTTTTTCTCAGTTTTGTTATATATAGTATCTTGTTTTAGATCATATTTTCAAAGTATATGACTCACTTGCTACACCCTAGTAATAGCATGTTTCTTCTTATTGAGCATTGCTTCATCCCATTTAATTGATATTTTTTTAGGTGATCTAGCTAGACGAGCAGATCAAGCTCGCAGGTAGAGGGGCTACAGTGCTACCCTGCCAGGAGGGTGAGCGTTTTTGGAAAAGAAAGGTATTTTTGTGTAGCCCTAGTTCAGTTATGTATTTATATTTTGGGAGTATCTAGCACTCTAGTATTGTATTGTATATGTATATGGTTGTGGATACTTGACTTCAACTTCTCGCTGCTTAAGCTGATGTTTTATTCCATCAGGAGTTACTAGCATAGTTTAACTTAATATATATAAATATATAGAATTTTAGTAGGTCGTTACAATTTGGTATCAGAGCTTAGGTTGTTAGGTTTTGTAGACTTTAGAGTGCAGCGGAAGCAATACTAGAGTATAGGAAATGATTTGAGGTTTGTTCTGTAGTCTAGGTATAGGATTTTCCATGGTGGTTTTTGTGTTTTTCCTAGGGTGATGATTTTAGGAAAACCATAGTAAACTATCGTCGAGTCGTGTGTTTAGGTTGCACAACTGGATTCTGAATTAAGATCAGGGAACGTAATTAGTTATGAATATGGGATTTGAGTGGAACAAATAGATTAGGTCTGTGCAGGAGATAAGATCCTTAAAGTGTGTTCTTTTTTTTCAGGATGGACCCAACAAGCAGTGGCACAAATGCTGGGGGAGACAAGCCAGGACCTTCCAACATGGGTGGTGGTGATATAGATGTAGTACCACACAGCGTCACCCAGCAGGTGATGGCTGAGATGGCTAGGAGCTCAGGGGAGCGTAGCTGCATGATTGAGCAGTTTACACAGATGAAGCCCCCATCCTTTGTTGGAGGAGATGACCCGATTTTAGCTGAGAATTGGATCCAAGACATTGAAGAGACGTTGGCTGTGCTTCCTTGTATGGATGAGCAAAAGGTGGTATTTGCAGCATTTAAACTAATAGGAGAGGTGAAGCGCTAGTGGAGATCAGTGTGATTGATAAAGAAGCAGAGGCCGGTCCTGGTTCTAGTGACTTGGGCAGATGATTGTATCTTAGTATGCGGCTCGGTTTATCGAGTTGTCACGTTTTGCTCCACATCTAGCACCTGATGAAGAGAAAAAGGCAAGGAAGTTTGAAGAGGGACTAAGGCAGAACTTGTTTAAGCAGGTGATTGGTTTCAGGGCTCAAACATTTACGGAGGTTCTATATAGAGCTACAATCATTGAGAGTGGTATACAGAGGGGTAAAGCGGCTCAAAGTTAGAGGAAGAGGCCTGCGCCTCAGGTTTTTCAAGCTAGCTCCAGTAGGGGTTCATGGAGAGGAGGTTGTGATAAGGGAGATCAGTGGCAAACGACAGGACCTCACGAGAATTAGGGTATGCCAAATTTTCTGATGTGTCAAACATGCAGAAGACATTATTTGGGGGAGTGCCGGGCAGGGGGAGATGTGTGTTATCGCTGTGAGAGACCCAACCACATGGCACGTGCATACCTAGGTCCACTAGACTAGGTCCCAACTCCCAGGCCCTATCAGGGAGGTTATCAGGTGGCTCGGGGAGGTCAGTAGAGGAATCTGGCCCCAGCGAGAGTTTACGTTTTAATGCTAGGTGATGTTGAGGCCGCCACAGATGTGGTGACAGGTACTTTTATTGTGTTATCATATCCAATTAATGTCTTATTTGATTTAAGTGCTACACATTAATTTGTCTCTACATCCTATGTTAAATTAGCTGGTATTAAGACCCGGTCATTAGATATAGAGCTGTCGGTAGCTACACCGTCAGGGTCAGTGTTGCAGTGTCAAAAGGTACTCAAGGGTTATCCAATAGAAATTCAGGGGAGAGTGCTACCAGCAGATCTAATTGTGTTTGATATGTGTGGGTTTGATGTAATATTGGGAATGAATTGGTTGACAATTAATCACGTCAGTATTGATTGCCATCAGAAGGAAGTAATTTTCAAACCCCTTGGTGAGCAAGAATTCAGGTTTGTTGGTTCATGTGTACATGCTCCATTGCAGATAGTATCATCTATACAGGCAAGCAGACTACTCTGGGATGGAAGTCAGGGGTTTGTGGCTTTTGTAAAGGGAGCATCAGAGAATGAATTTAAGCTCGACAGTACCCCAGTCGTACGAGAATTTCCAAATGTTTTTCCATAGGAGCTACCAGGGTTGCCTCCCGAACGCGAGGTGGGTTTTTCCATAGATTTACCTCTAGGGATGACACTGATTTGTAAGGTTCCTTACCGTATGGCTCCAGCTGAATTAGGAGAATTGAAGAATCAGTTGCAAGACTTGCTGAATAGGGTATTTATACGACCCAGTGTATCGCCATGGGGAGCTCCAGTGTTGTTTGTAAATACGAAAAATGGGTCTTTGAGGATGTGTATTGATTATAGAGGAATCAACAAGGTTACTATTAAGAATGAATATCCTCTACCCCATATAGACGATTTATTTGATCAGCTCCAGGGTACATGGGTATATTCCAAGATTGAACTCAGATCAGGGTATCATCAAGTGAGAGTAAAAGCAGAGGACGTCGTGAAAACAACTTTCAGGACCAGGTATAGGCACTATGAATTTCTCATTTTGCCTTTTGGTATGACGAATGCCCCAACTGTGTTCATGGACTTGATGAATAGAATTTTTCATCAGTATTTATATCAGTTTGTAGTGGTTTTTATTGATGATATACTAGTATACTTGAAGAATTTTGAGGATCATGGGGTGCATTTGGGGCTAGTACTGCAGAAACTCAGGGAGGAAAAGCTTTACGCCAAGTTTAGCAAGTGTGAGTTTTGGCTTGAGCAAGTTGCGTTTTTGGGTCATGTGATTTCAGGATACGGTATTTCAGTGGATCCCAGCAAGATTGATATGGTGGTGAATTGGGCCAAGCCGAAAAATGTGCAAGAAGTCAGAAGTCTTTTGGGACTGGCAGGTTATTACCGTTGATTTGTTGAGGGATTTTTAGCTTTGTCAGGGCCTTTCACACGTTTGACCAGGAAAAATTCCAATTTTGTGTGGGATGAAGAATGCGAGCATAGTTTTCAAGAATTAAAACAGTGGCTCATCACTGCACCAGTACTGACGATTCCATTAGGAGGTGATGGGTATGTGATTTACAATGACGCATCTTTGAGAGGGCTCGGTTGTGTACTGATACAACATGGTAGGGTGGTAGCATATGCTTCTAGGAAGTTGAAAGAATATGAAAAGAACTACCCTACTCACGATCTAGAATTGGCTGCGATTGTACACGCACCGAAGATCTAGAGAAATTACTTATATGGTGAGAGATGTGAAATATTTTCCGATCATAAGAGCCTAAAGTATTTCTTTACACAGAAAGAATTGAATATGCGGCAAAGGAGGTGGTTAGAACTCATCAAGGATTATGACTATACCATCAGTTACCACTCAGGTAAAGCAAATGTGGAGGCTGATGCTTTGAGCCATAAATCAGAAGATGTAGCACAACTAGCAGCAGTAGTTCAGTACCCAATTCAGATGGACTTGGAAAGGCTCTGTGTGGAATTAGTGGAGGATGATTTGCAGGCGCTTATTGCCAGTCTAGTTGTACAACCTGCACTATATGAAAGAATTAAAGCTGCTCAGGGGGATGATCCATAATTAGCAGAAGTAATAGGGGCTTTGAGATTTTGCACCAGATTGTGTGTGCCTGTGGATGATAGCATCAGAAGGACGACTCTAGAAGAAGCACACAGATCCTTGTACACTGTTCATCCTGGCAGTATGAAAATGTATAGGGATCTGCGGGAGTATTTCTGGTGGAGTGGCATGAAGAGGGAAATAGCAGATTTTGTATAGCTGTGCTTGATGTGTCAACAGGTTCAGGCTAAGCACTAGAAGCTGTCTGGTCAGTTGCAGCCACTTTTCATTCCTGAGCGGAAGTGGGACCACGAATCCATGGATTTTGTTACTGGGTTACCGCCAGTGTCGCATGGTCAGAATGTCATCTAGGTAATTGTTGATAGGCTAACAAAGACAGCTTATTTCCTGCCCATTAGAGTTAGCTACCCTATGAACATGTTAGATGAGATTTATATACAGGAGATTGTTCGACCCCATGGAGTGCCGGTATCCATAGTCTCAGACCGTGATCCACGTTTTACATCGCGGTTCTGGAGGAGCATGCAGGAGGCATTGGGACTCAGCTAGCATTCAACACCGCTTTTCATCCTTAGACAGACGGTCAGACAGAGAGAACGATTCAGGCACTTGAAGATATGTTGCGAGCGTGTGTATTGGATTTTGGGGCTAGCTGGACTCAATATATGCCCTTGGTGGAATTTTCCTACAACAACAGCTACCAGACTAGCATTGGCATGGCTCCTTATGAAGCACTCTATGGTAGGAGGTGTCATTCCCCTTTATACTGGAGTGAGCTGGGTGAGAGGCGAGTTTTGGGGCCAAAAATAGAACAGCATACATATAATAAAGTCTGAGTCATTTGAGATAGAATCAATGTAGCACAGAGTCAGCAGAAAAGCTACGCGGATACTCGACACCGGGAATTGGACTTTGAAGTGGGAGACCATGTATTTTTGAAAATAGCTTCGTTAAAAGGGGTTATGAGGTTTGGGAAGGGTAAGTTGAGCACTAGGTTTATTGGCCCATTTGAGATACTCGAGAAGATTAGGTCAGTTGCTTATCAACTAGCTTTACCACCATATTTATTTATAATTCACGACATATTTCATATTTCTATATTAAAAAAATATGTCCTAGATCCTTTCCATATTATCAGCTACATAGAATTGGAGCTCAGTGATGTTCTAGCATATGAGGAAGTTCCAGTACAGATCTTAGATAGAAAAGAACAAGAATTGCACAGTAAGAAGATACCACTAGTAAAAGTCCTGTGGAGGAACCACACAATAGAAGAAGCTTCTTGGGAGCTTGAAGATGAGATTAAATAGAAATACTCCCACCTGTTTAGTTGGTTATAGCAGTAATGTGTAAATTAAAGTAGTGGTAATTTTGTTTTGTACAATGTAATTGTAATGTAGAGTATAGGATAGGTAGTATTTTGGTTTTGGGGAAATTTTTTTTTTTTTTTTATAGTTGTAATCTCCCAGAACTACCCATGTAACCATGGTATCCTGGATGCTTTACATATTATCATCTATGCAGAATTGGAGCTCAGTGATGTTCTAGCATATGAGGAAGTTCCAGTACAGATTTTAGATAGAAAAGAACAGGAATTGCACAGTAAGAAGATACCACTAGTAAAAGTCTTGTGGAGTAACCACACAATAGAAGAAGCTTCTTAGGAGCTTGAAGATGAGATTAAACATAAATACCCCCACCTGTTTAGTTGGTTATAACAGTAATATGTAAATTAAAGTAGTGGTAATTTTGTTTTGTACAATGTAATTGTAATGTAGAGTATAGGATAGGTAGTATTTTGGTTTTGGGGAAATTTTTTTTTTTTTTATAGTTGTAATTTCCCAGAACTACCCACGTAACCACAGTATTCCTCCGCCATAACTAAGGGTAGGCAATAAAATAAGTAGACCATTTTGCCTTTAAGGGATGATGAGTTATATAAATAGTAATTTTCGAGGACGAAATTTTATAAGGAGGGGAGAATGTAATGACCCAAAGAATAATGGTATTTAAATAATAAAGAGTGAGGGAAATGGAAATAGAAACGAAAGGAGGCAACATGTTTCATTGACGAACGCGACGACGTGGCACTATGAGCTCTTCGACGAGGATGCATTTCGTCGAAGAGAAGATACCGAGAGGATGTTTTGGACGACTCTGAATTTCGTCGACAAAGGGGAGAGTCTGTTGATGAATTTTCTCTTGACCTCGTAGACGAGGTGACGTGGCTCATCAACGAAGCCCATAATATAAATAGTGCAAAACTTAGTTTTTACGACAAAAAAATTAGAAAATCTCTCTTTGCTCTCTCCTCTATGATTTCTTTCTCCTCTTTTTCTTCAATTTTAGCTCTGTTAGCCACTGGATCGACAATCAGAGGCCACCACGACTCTCCTGGGGAAGTTCTCTCCAAGTCTGCCAAAGTGGATCATTGGTGGGACGAAGTTGAATTTCATCCCAAATGTAGGGTAAGGTTTTTATGTAATATTTGGCTTTATGGAAGTTGTAGGAAATGTAGTAGTTGAAGAAATAGTGATATTTGGTTCTGAGATATATGATTTTCAGGGTGTCGAGTGGGGAACCCTGCGGGTGTAGGACCCATCATAGTAGGGGACTTTAGCAGGAATCAGGTAAGGGAAATATGCTATGCTAGACAAACCTATTATGATTTAGTATAAATTATATGTTTTCAGCAAATTATTATTTAGATTATTTATGCAATTTCAGAGCTTGATAATGTTGATATTTAGTTGTGTGGCATGAGTTAGTATTAGCTCAGTACAGGGCTTCCATAATTTTCAGAATACCATGATTTTCAGCATACGTGCAAAAACTTGTATTTTGCAATATTTTCATAATATTATAATATACCTATTTCAAACCATAACATGCAGTTCATACTATAAATCAAATATTCAGTTATTTAGTTAAGCAGATATCTCAGAAACTCAGTTATTACAGTTTACTCAGCAATTTATATGATGTTATGGTTATTTCATATGTTACATAATCATGGTAAAAATGGAATTTTTTTTTTTAGAAATATCAGTTACGTATATAGTATCAGAGCCTGATGGACCATATTCAACAGCAGAGCACGGTACCGTATCTATATTCAGTTCAGAGTGCAACCCCTATTTAGAAAATAAGTGGTATTTAGAAGTCGATTGTACCTATGTTGTGGACAAGCTCCCCATCAGATATGGGTTGTGGGGGCCGATCTGACTGTCGGAGTTCAGTTGACTTACCCTGGTCGGCCAGCCAGGTTAGGTCCCGCCTTTGGGCCGCACAACCTTGTTATGAGGGGTTAATTCATGACTTCAGTTATCCATCTAGGGAATTTTTACAATTATTATTTATATATATTATGATTAGATTTAGAGAAGATAGTTATACTTATAAGTATTATCAGTAATATGAATAGAACATTTTGAATCATCTGTTTATGTTAAGCTACATAAGCATGTTTAATATGATAATAGGTATTCAGGTTTTTCTCAGTTTTGTTATATATAGTATCTTGTTTTAGATTAAATTTTCCCAGTATATGACTCACTTGCTACACCCTAGTAATAGCATGTTTCTTCTTACTGAGCGTCGCTTCATCTCATTTAATTGATATTTTTCAGGTGATCTAGTTAGGCGAGCAGATCAAGCTCCAGGTTAAGGGGCTATAGTGCTACCCTACTAGAAGGGTGAGCGTTTTTGGGAAAGAGGGTATTTTTGTGTAGCCCTAGTTCAATTAGGTATTTATATTTTGGGAGTATTTAGCACTCTGGTATTGTATTGTATATGTATATGGTTTTGGATACTTGACTTCAGCTTCTCACTGCTTAAGCTGATGTTTTATTCCATCAGGAGTTATCAGCGCAGTTTAACTTAATATATAAATATATAGAATTTTAGCAGGCTGTTACAAGGACATGCTAGCATGGATTTGTTATCCAAGTTAACTAGAAAGAACTTAGTTAAGGGTTTACCCAACACAAAGTTCATAAAAGACAAAGTCTATGATGCTTGCCAATTTGGGAAGCAAACTAAGACTAGCTCTAAGAAGAAACAACGAATCTCTACTAGAAAGCCATTGGAACTAATTCACCTAGACTTGTTTGGCCCCACTAAAACACAAAGTCTAGGAGGAAAGCAATACACATTCGTCATAGTTATTGACTACTCCAGGTTTACCTGGATGTAATTTTTATCCTCCAAGGATGAAGTATGTAAAATGCTAACCAACCTATGTAAAAAACTTCAAAATGAAAAAGGGTATGATGTTTTACACATAAGAAGTGATAGAGGTAGAGAGTTTATGAATAAGGATGTTGAAAATTTATGTGACGAAAATGGAATTTCTCACAACTTTTCAGCACCACATACACCTCAACAAAATGAAGTTGTTGAAAGGAAGAATATATCACTGCAGGATATGGCTGGGACTAAATGAGCAAAACCTGCCTAAATACTTTTAGGCTGAAGCGGTGAACACCGCATGTTATGTGATGAATAGAGAGTCCATTAGGACTAGTCTAGATAAAACAGCCTGCGAACTTTGGAAAGGAAAAATACCAAGCATTTCATACTTCCATGTATTTGGATGTAAGTGTTTTGTCATAAATGATAAAGGGGACCTAGGAAAATTTGATGCTAAATCAAATGAAGGAATCTTCCTAGGATTTTGTAAATAGCAAGGCTTTTAGAGTATATAATAAAAGAACACTATTTGTTATAAAATCCATACACGTAGCATTAGATGAAGCTAACCCTTTCTTTTCTAAAACTACCGATGTTGATGATCTAAGCATAAGAAAGAGTTTAGAAGACCTAGCAATTCATGACATCAAAGATGAGAGCAATGAATCCAAAGAACCATCTAGTGATGACTCTCTAAAACAACCTGAATTACCTAAGGAATGGAAATTTGTGAAGAATCACCCCTAAGACCAAATTATTGGTGAACCACCACGTGGGGTGTCCACTAGATCTTCACTGAAGAGCTTGTGTAATCATTGTGCGTTCCTATCTCCAAAGGAACCTAAGAACATCAATGACGCAATCAATGATTATTCATGGGTGATAGCCATGCAAGAGAAACTGAATTAGTTTGAGAGAAATAAAGTTTGGAAGTTAGTTCCTAAACCTTCTGATCATTCAGTGATCGATACTAAATGGGTTTATAAGAATAAAAAGGATGAAAACAGTATTGTAGTTCGCAACAAGGCTAGATTAGTAGCACAAGGTTATAATTAGGAAAAAGGTAGTTATTATGATGAAACCTTTGCTCCCGTAGCTAGAATGGAAGCAATCTGTATGCTACTAGCCAACGCATCTCACAAAAACTTCAAACTCTATCAAATGGATGTGAAAAGTACATTCTTGAATGGGTATATAAATGAAGAAGTGTATGTAGCACAACCCCTTGGTTTTGAAGACTTCCATTTTCCAAACCACGTGTTTAGACTAACAAAAGCCCTATATGTATTAAAACAAGCTCCTAGAGCTTAGTATGAAAGGTTGAGCAGCTTTCTGTTAGAAAACAACTTTATGAGAGGTAAAATGGATAGTACCTTGTTTATCAAAACTAAGACCGATGATATGCTTATCATACAAATATACGTTGATGATGTCATATTCGGTGCTACAAATGAGGATTTATGTAAAGAATTCACTGCTTGCATGCAAGATGAGTTTGAAATGAGCATGATGGGAGAATTGACATACTTTCTTGGTCTTCAGATAAAACAAGCCAAAATGGAACATTCATTAATCAATCTAAATATATAAAGGACTTGCTCAAGAAATTTGATATAGAAGGTGGCAAGCCATTGGGAACACCGATGAGCACTTATATTAGTTTAGATAAAGATGAGTAAGAAAAACTGTTAGATGTTAAATACTACCAAGGCATAATTGGCAGTTTGCTTTACTTGACAGCCAATAAACCAAAAATTATGTTCAGTGTCTGCATGTGTGCTAGATTTCAAGAAGTGCCTAAAGAATCACATCAAATAACTATAAAAAGAATCGTAAGGTATTTAATAGGTACTATAGACGTAGTTTTATGGTATCCTAAAGATACATCATTTGAAATGATCAGCTACTCAAATGCAGATTATGTCTGGTGTAAAATAGACCGTAAGAGTACTAGCGGTACTTGCCACTTCTTAGGACGATCTCTGGTATCTTGGTTTTCCAAGAAATAGAATTTCATAGTATTGTCCACTTTTGAGGTTGAATATGTAGTAGCAGGTAATTGTTGTGCGTAAGCATTATATATGAAACAACAACTCAAGGACTTTAATTTGGAATATGCAGCTATGCCTATTAAATGTGATAATACCAGCGCCATAAACATATCCAAAAAATCCCATATCTCATTCAAGGACTAAGCATATCGACATAAGACATCATTTCCTTAGAGATCACGTACAAAAGGAGGATATCACTCTCGAATTCGTAAACACGGATGAAGAATGGGTGGATATTTTTACAAAACCTCTTCAAGAGGACCGTTTCATCTCAATACAAAGAGAATTAGGTTTATTACATAGTAGGGAAGTGATTTGAGAGGAAGTAATCATTAAGTTGAGTGTTTGGGTCAAAAGTTCAAATAGTCAAAATTTTCAAAACTTTAAGCGATTGACTTTTCACTCTCAATCAATTGAACAGCTACTGACTTGTGGTTTTTTAAAACCTAGGCAGTTCAGGCAACTGAATGCTTCAAGTCAGGCACCTAAACCGCGCAAATATATATACTAACTGTTCACAAAAACCCTTGTTGGCCTAACTAGACTTTTCAATCTTGTTTGGTGATAACAAAATGAAGATGTTTTAACATGTGTTGTTAAGTGATTGTATTTTAGGAATACATAACTCAAACACTTACATTTGTCATGGATGCAAGCCGAAATCAAAGCCACATCAAGTGAAAGCTTCAACAAGTATTAGAGCATTAAAATACAAATGAAAAAGCTTAAAAGGACTCGAAGTCAAGAAGGACAACAAGAGAATTGAAGATTTAGTACTCAAATGCCATATTTAGAAAAGCTATTTGTAAGTACTTCGTATCAAATATAATTTAGAAATATGAAGCTCTTTAGGGGAATACATTGACTTAGATACCTATTTTAAAACCCCAGAAAATGTTTTATGAAAGATTAAAACAAGAGAGCAAAACTAAATTTGAAAACCAAAAATGAAAAATCAGTAAAGGGACTGGTCAACTGACTGACCAGAAATACTCTGGGTCCAGTCAGCCGATTGACAGAAAATTAATAAGGAAATTAACTGTCCAGCCGACTGACTCAATGAATTTAAAACACCTAGCCAACTAACAGTGCCTAGCTGACTGACCCATTTTGAACTATGTCACATCAGCCGACTGATAATTTCCTGATTTTAATTTCTAGGAGACAAAAGGGTGTTAGCTGCTTGTCCAGCCAACTGACCCTATGGAAATACACTACCCAGTCGCATGTCCAGCCAAATGACTCCACGGGTTTTGATTTTTTAAATTTCAACTAGAAAATTTCAAAAATTGATTTTTCAAATATGAACGTTATAAAAACTTGGTGGACACTACAAGTCACTTGGGGAACAAGGAAACTAATCCTAAAATGCCTATAAATACCCCTTTAATCCCAAGAATTCAATCACCAAGTAATCACTCAACACTCTTGCATTTAAAGCATACAATCTCTCTCAAACCTCTCTATTGCTCAAACTCCATCTGGGAGATAACTTCTGAAATCGTTGCTGAATCATCAAACCATGGTTCTTACACTAAGTTTTCTCAATCAATGAACCTTTGGTGATCTCTATACTTAAGCTTCATAATTTCTTTATTATTATTTGATTGAAGTATAATCTGTGCTCTAACCTGTACAACTCTACTCTGTTTTGAGAGTTTCTTTATACTCAGATTATTATAGCCTTCTCATTGTGTCATTGATGGTTCAAAGCTTGTTTGGATCATTGTACCAAGCAGGGATTGATCGCTTGGAGAGGTTTCTCTTCCTAAAAAAGAGGGAATATTGTAAAAGGCTTGCTCCGCCCAAATAGGAGCATACTTAGTGGAATCCTTTAGTGAAATTGACCAAAGGTGAGGACGTAGGCTGGGGATAAGCCAAACCTCATAAATCTCGGTGTGCTTCTCATCCTTACTCTTTTTATTTTCTGCACCATATTTTCTTGTGTATGCTAAGTGCAGGTTGCAGGGCTTAAAATCCAAATTCAAAGAAGACTCTTGATTTTAGAAAGTACATTTTAATTAACCATTTGCGGAAACCAACAACGGAGTATGTTGGTTAATTTCAAAAATCTTGATTAAGAGAAACACAATAAAATTTCATCCAAAGCAGAGTTTGTAAACAGCTACAGTGCTGCTACCAAAAAGCATAAAATTCTTGAATGATTGATTGATTTTCATACTTTGGTTGGTTGGATTGTGTTTTTTATTTTTCAGTACTTTGTGGTGTGATTTGGTTGTGATCATAAGCTGATTGATTTACTTTCTTGTTGTTGTATTAAAACAAGTAAGAAGTTAAAAAGAGGTTAAATTTTTAATTAATCCAATTCACCCCCCCTCTTGGGAAAGCTATTCTAATTTCAATTGGTATCAGAGCCTAGTTATAGTAAATCTTAACAAGAAGCTATTAAAAGATCTAATGGCACATATAGGAGTAGCTCCCTTCGGAGAGGGCTAATCCTTAACCCATCCACCAATCTTTTGTGGACATAACTATACTTTTTGGAAAAAATGAATGCAAATCTATCTTCAACATATGGATTGGAAAGCTTGGGAAGTAGTTATGGATGGAGATCTAATTCCTACCAAAATAGTGGACAGAAAACAAATTCCTAAAGAGAAAAAGGATATGACCGATACAGACTACAAAATGCTTCAAATAAATTCAAGTGCTATAAATGCCTTGTGTTGTGCTTTAGACGCTAATGAATTCAATAGAGTCATGGCCTGCAAAATGGCCAAAAAAATTTGGGACAAGTTAGAAGTAACGTATGAAGGAATGGTAGATGTTAGAGACAATAGGATTGACATGCTAACTAGTGAGTATGAAGCGTTCAAAATTAATTCAAATGAAACAAATCACTAGTGTGTATACTAGATTTACTCACATAATAAATTCTCTAAGTGCCTTAGGAAAGACCTACACTACCTATGAAATGATTAGGAAAATACTAAGAGGCCTTCCCTCCATATAAGAACCAAAGGCCATTGCAATTACAGGAGGTAGGAACCTTAAGACTACCTCACTAGATGAACTTATAAGTTCACTACTCACCTATGAAATGACATTGAAAGAAAGAAACCCTGAACCTTAGCATAAGAAGTCTATTGCCTTAATAGTAAAAGCTCAAGTGAAGATGAAAGTGAATCAAGTGACCTAGACCAAGATGAATTAGCATTCATCACTAAAAGACTTGGGAAGTTTTATAGGAGAAATAAAAGGTTCCCAAGAAAGGTTAGTGAAAAGAAATCTAAAAAAGGGGAAACAAGTAGGAAAGAAAACAAAAGTAAAAATGACCCTCCTATATGTTATCATTGCAAGAAACCAGGACACATCAAGCTGGACTGCCTTTTACTCAAGAAGGACTCAAGAGATAGGCAAAATACAGGTAGATGATCTAAATAAGAAGGATTTAGAAATAATTGAACTTAAGAAGTCAATAGAGGATAAAGAGAAAATCATTTATAACTTTACCAAAAGTAAAGAAAATTTTGAAAAAATGATTGAACAACAAAGATTACATGGAAATAGAGAAGGAATCGGATACAATGGAAAAACGAATAAAAGAAGTAAAAAGTTATTCATGGGGTATTTTGTTAATGAAGTAAAGTACTATGCTAGTACTTCCTCAACCAATATACATGAACATACTACTTGCTACATGTGCAAGAATAAAGGACATGTGATGTTTAATTTCCCACTCAAAAGAAAATATGTTAAAGTTCAAGATGAATGGAAAGTAAACAATGGAACTAGAAATAATTCAAAGGAAGTTAAGAAAATTTGGGTTCCAAAAACTAACACCATGAATCATTCATTGTAGGTGTGTTTTAGGACAACACCATCAAGGGAAAAATGGTACTTGGACAGGGGGTGTTCAAGATACAGGACCGGATATAGGACCAAGTTCACCACACTAAAACAAAAAGATGGGGGATACATGACCTTCGGTGACAATGCCAAAGGAAAAATTATTGGCATTGGTAAAATAGGTAAAGAACCCTCTCTTACAATTGATGATGTGTTGTTGGTAGATGGTTTAAAACATAATCTTTTAAGTGTTAGTCAATTAAGTGACAAAGGTTTTGAAATAATTTTTAAGAAAGACAAATGTATTATTCAAAATTCTAAGAATGATGAAACCTTATTCACAGCTCATAGGGCACATAATTTATATTGTATAAATCTTGATAACCTAGTTAATCAAAATGTGACTTGTTTGGCTGTCATGAATGAAACTAGTTGGTTTTGGTATAGGAAACTAGGACATGCAAGCATGGACCTATTATCTAAACTATCTAAGAAAAATTTAGTAAAAGGATTACCAAATATATAATTTATAAAAGACAAAATTTGTGATGCATGCCAAAAAGGAAAACAAGTTAAAACAAGTTTCAAAAAGAAGAAGTACATATCAACTAGTAGACCCTTAGAACTCTTGCACCTAGACTTATTTGGCCCTACTAGAACACAAAGCTTAGGAGGCAAACAATATGCCTTTGTGATTGTAGATGATTATTCAAGATATACTTGGGTATTGTTCTTGGCAAATAAAGATGAAGCTTGTAACATGTTAATCACTCTATGCAAGAAACTACAAAATGAAAAAGGCTATAACGTAACTAAATTTAGGAGTGATCAAGGTAGAGAGTTCAAAAACAAAGATATTGATTAATTTTGTAATGATCATGGTATAAATCATAACTTTTCAGCACCTAAGACTCCACAACAAAATGAAGTTGTTGAAAGAAAAAATAGAACCCTTCAAGAGATGTCAAGAACCATGTTAAATGAGAATGATTTACCTAAGCACTTTTGGGCTGAAGCTGTAAATACAGCTTGTTATGTTATAAATAAGGTATCTATTAGATCAAGACTAGATAAAACACCTTATGAACTATGGAAAGGTAGAAGACCCAACATATCCTACTTCCATGTATTTGGATGCAAATGCTTTATTTTCAATAATAAAGATGATTTAGGTAAATTTGATACAAAATCTGATGCAGGTATTTTCTTAGGATATTCCACAAATAGTAAAGCCTATAGGGTTTATAATAAAAGAACACTTACTATCATTGAATTCATACATATAACGTTTGATTAATCAAATCACTATGTCAAAGAAATTAAGAATGATGAAAGAGAAAATATCTCACAAAAAGAAGAAAATATTGAAATAAAAGAAGGAAACAATGATGAAACTTCAAATAAAAACCCTAGAGAAAACCAAGAACTACCAAAAGAGTGGAAATATGTTAAAAGTCATCCAAAAGATCAAATTCTTAGAGAACCATCAAAAGGAGTAACCACTAGAGCATCATTGAAAAATATATGCAACCATTATGCATTTTTGTCTCAAGACGAACCCAAAAATATTGAAGAAGCCTTAAATGGCGATTCTTGGATAATGACTATGCAAGAAGAACTAAATCAGTTTGAAAGAAGTCAAGTATGGCAACTAGTACCTAAACCCAAAGAACATTCAATCATAGGAACCAAATGGGTCTTTAGAAATAAGAAAGATGAAAATAGGGTAGTTGTTAGAAATAAATCTAGGCTAGTAGTACAAGGTTATAATCAAGAAGAAGGCATTGTCTATGCTGAAACCTTTGCTCCCATAGCAAGAATGGAAGCAATTAGAATGCTCCTAACCTATACAACTTATAAGGATTTTAAACTATATCAAATGGATGTAAGAAGTGTGTTCTTAAACAGATATATAAATGAAGAAGTTTATGTTAAACAACCTCCAAGTTTTGAAGACACGAAAACTCCCAATCATGTATTCAAGTTAACAAAAGCTTTGTATGGTTTGAAACAAGCTCCTAGAGCTTGGTATGAAAGACTAAGCAAAATTTTACTCAAAAATGATTTTTCAAAAGGAATGATAGATAGCACTCTATTCATTAAAACTAAAAACAAAGAAATGCTAATTATTTAAATATATGTGGATGCTATCATATTTAGTACTACAAATGAAGAACTTTGTAAAGACTTTGCCACATGTATGCAAAAAGAATTTGAAATGAGTATGATGGGGGAGTTAAATTATTTCCTAGGGTTACAAATCAAACAAGCCAAACATTCATAAATCAAACTAAATATGTTAAAGATATGCTTAAAAAGTTTGATAGGGAAAAAAGTAAACCCATAGGAACCCCTATGAGTACCTCAACAAGCCTTGATAGAGATGAAAAGGGAAAACAAGTAGACACAAAATATTATTGAGGAATGATAGGTAGTTTACTATATTTAAACTGCTAGTAAACCTAATATCATGTTTAATGTATGCATGTGTGCTAGGTTTCAATCAGCACCTAAGGAATCACATCAAATAGCAGTTAAACGAATACTTAGGTACTTGCTAGGCACACTTGAACTAGGATTTCCAAAGGACACTAATTTTGAAATAATAAGCTATTCCGATGCTGATTATGACAGATGCAAAATTGATAGAAAGAGTACAAGTGGCACATGTCACTTCTTAGGTCAATCCTTAGTATCTTGGTTTCCTAAGAAACAAAACTCTGTGGTCTTATCAACCGCCGAGGCTAAATATGTAGCGGCCGAAAGTATCACCTATACTTTCTGAATTTGAGGATGTTATTTTTTAGCCTCCAAATGAATTACCTCCTATAAGAAACATTCAACATGTCATTAACCTTGTTCCTAGTTCATCTCTACCTAATTTACCACATCATAGAGTGAACTCGAGAGAACATGAGGAGTTGATAAAACAAGTGAATGAAATAAGAAAACATGACTTTATTCAGGAGAGCATGAGTCCATGTGCCTGCCCTGCTCTCCTCACTCCCAAGAAAATGACCCTTGGAGGACGTGCATCAATAATAGAGCAATCAATATGATTACCATCAAGAATAGGTCTCCCGAAACCACTATTTTCGATAGGGATGTGAATCTCGTAAGCTACTTTTGGAAAGCCTCGTGGGTTATCTTAGGCACCAAACTCTAGTTTTCTAGTGCCTACCACCCCCAAACTGATGGGCAAACTGAGGTAGTTAATAGGAGCTTAGATGACCTATTGAGATATATAGTGGGTGAAAACATAGGTTCATGGGATTTGCGTCTTCCTATAGATGAATTTGCATTTAATAATTTAGTGAATAGAACCACATGGTTGAGTGCTTTTTAGGTTGTCACTAGTTACCAACCTAGGAAACCCATAGATCTTGACATATTACCCCCACAGGCGAAAGTGAGTGAGCAAGCTGATGCTTTTGCAAAACACATACATGATATATACTCTGAAATAAGAATGAAATTTAACTTGAATAGTGAGTATTATAAATCTAGTGTATACATCGCAGGTTACAAGAATTTTCAGTGGGTGATATGATTATGATTTATGGTGTTTATGTTAGTTAATTGAATTCTTAATCCAAAGTGTTTTGAGTCTATGTGCTTGTGTGAGGGTTGAATCGTAGGACTAGGTCGATCATTCCCGTCCTACACCAAGATTTCATCACAATCTACTCCCTTCCTCTACGAGTATCCCTTTGCTACCAAACGAGCCTTGTGCTTCTCTTTTTCCCTTTCTGAAACTGCTTCATTTTTCCTGTATACCCACTTGCATCCAATTGCCCACTTCTTAGCTAGAAGCTCCACCAAGTCCCACGTCTGGTTCTTATGCAATGGTTCCATCTCCTTCACCATAGCGCCTAACTGATTACCCTTTTCTTGGTTATGCATGGCCTCTTGAAATGCAATAGGATCCTCGCTGCCTATGATAAGCTCATAAAACACCAGATCGTCAAAAATGTACCTAAGGGGTACCTTGACAATGCGTCTGGGTCTATCTACAACTATGATACAACACGGCTGCTGGTCATCCAAGCTAGAACTCCCTGTGTCATCCCCACCCTGAGTTTTTGACTCCACCTACACCACTAGCTGATATCTCAAGTTAGGATGCCCTGCATGTCATCCCTGAGTTTCTAAGTCCACCTGAATCACATAGTCGTTGTTGCTGCGATTTTCTGGCACCTATTTCTCTGTTTCTTCCTGAGTACGCCGCAACATGGTTTTCTCATAAAAAAACACGTTCATACTAATCACCACCTTGTTTGTCACTGGATCCCATATCTTGAACCCTTTCACGCCTTTTTGATATCCAAGAAAGATGCACTGTCTAGACTTCGCCTCAAGCTTAGATCTCCTCACTAAGAATGTGCACATAGGCTAGACACCCAAATACTCTAAGTCCAGAGTAGTCTACCTCATTACCTGTCCACACCTCCTTAACAAATTTCCCATTCTGTAATGCCCTTGGTGATCTATTTACTAAGAAAAAATTCATACTAACTATCTCGGCCCAGAAATTCATGACGAGCCCAACATGCAGCCTAAGGCACCCAACGCTTTCAACTAGGGTTTGGTTCATCCTCTCCACCACGCCATTTTGCTGTAGTGTAAAAAATATGGTAAAATGCCTCCTTATACCATGCTGCTCATAGAACTCTCTGAAACCCGAGTTTGTGTACTTAGTTCCATTGTCTATCATGAGAAACTTGATCTTTCTCCCGTTCTGATTTTCTACCTCAGCTTTCCATAGTTTATGTTGACTTTTTGGGTCCGATCCCATTTTGACAATGACAAAACTCAAATATCTCATCTATTCGTTTAGTACTTGAATAGGTTTATACATCAAGCACGCACACTTGGCAAAGGAAAAATGGAAATTGTAAAGAACATAAAGCTCACATATCTTGGCCCATTCCATAGAGAATTCAAGAGCAAATGAGTGAAGACGTAGTATTATTTTAGTTGTATTGTTTTTTTTGAATCAGGTGTAATCCCAAGAGAGGGAGGGTGAATTGGATATTAAAAAAAATTAAGCCACTTAATTTCCTTTTACACACTTCTTATAAATTTACCAACTACTTCTTGTTACTCAATCATGTATGTGTGTGGCAATCCTATCTATGCAAGCCATATACTCAATTTAAATACAACATGGAAAATAAAGAGTAGAGGGAAGAGAGAAGACAAACACGATTTTACGAGGTTCAACCGACTTGGCCTACATCCTCGCCTTGAGCAACCACTCAAGGATTCACTAAAAACCCTGCTCCTTAAAGTGGGACGGAGCTTCCCTTACAAACCGCTACTTACAAGAGGTACAGCTCCCTCCTCATCCGCTGCTCACAAGAGGTATAGCTTCCTCCTCACACCCAGTTCACAACCCGAACCGTGTTTACAATGAAATCTAAAAATAACACTCAAAACAATGCTTCTAACAAAAGCTTGTGAGTACAATTCAATTTCTTAGCACATTAACATATTATATACCTTGAAGCTCGTGAATGTATGAAAACAATAAACTCGTTTTATGTATGATATGCTTGAACACACAAATCCCTATTTAATCAAAACTTTCAAGTAAAGATAAATTCAAAACGTTTTGGAATAATCTAGGGTTCTTGGTTCACTTTTCAAAAATGCACTCTTATATAATTGAAGTGAACTTGTTGTCAAAAACTTTGTCTTGAATATACACTCAATCAAAAACACAAAGTTTTATTTCAAGTACTCAACCACAAAACTGAGTATATTAATCTGCAGAAAAATATCCCTTAATTAAAATTATAGTTATAAGTGTCAAGGATATTAAATCAAGTTCTAATGTATCTAAAGATAGATCTTTTTAGAAACCACACACTTGAATCAAACCTTTCAATGAGTCACACAGCATAAAAAAAATAATGATCTTGTTTAAAATAGCTTGGTATATATAAAGATACTTTCAAGATCACTCTTTTAATCAAAACTAGGTTTTTCAATAAGAAGCCCTTTGAGAAAATATATGTATATTTATATACTCTTGAACCAAGATTTAATCTACCAAGTTAGATAAACTTTCTCAAGTAATGATCTCTTAGAAAATTAATTTTTGTACGAAAGGCACACTCAAGATCAATACTTTCAATACTAGTCAAGAACAACCAATGAGATGATATGTAAAAATCACAAGAGTAATAACTTGAAAGATCAAACCTCAATACTAGATTGAAGAACAGTAGAGTAACCAAGTTCCCTTCGAAAATCTGAATTGATTTGCCCAAGCTTTGAAGATATGAGATTGATGTATAGGCAAACGAATAGCACTGAGAGTAGATAATCAACAAACTTGCAACAAGGTGTGTTCTTCTCTTTCTTGTGTGTCTCGAATTTTTTTTTTTGTTCTAGGGTTTAGATATTCATAATATATAGTATATTATCCCTAGAATTGATCTCATCCATTGGATCAATAAGATACCTCACGTGTCTTTTTAATAAAGAACTGATTTTTAGGCTTTCCCGCGAGTTCAGGCAACTGAACTCGACTTCAGGCTCTTGAAGTGTCAACTTCAGGCGCCTGAGGTTCCAAGGTCAGGTGACCGAGGTACCTCTGCCAGGTTCTGTCTTTCCCATTTAATTCTTCAGGCGACTGAACTTAATCTTCAGGCAACCGAAGAAATTCTTCAGGCTACTGAAGTGAAGTTTAGGCTACAGAAGTCCAAATTTTTATTTCCTTTTTCTAATTTTAGAAAATGTTTTTCTTTTTTTCTTGGACCTTTTATAAAACATATTTTCCATTATTTAAAAAACATTTCTAAGTCCATGAAGGTTCCCTAATGATATACATGAAATGCATGAATCCTAAAATCATTCTAAGTTATGTTGAGCCTCAAGATAAATCATACGAAAATGTAGATACATGAGTTCTAAATTCCCATTCCCAAGACATTCTTGAACTTTGCCACTTGCATCTTGATTCTCACACTCTTTGAGTTCCATGGTACTTTCTAATATGTATAATCTTTACTTTATGGCATCCATGACTCGTTATCTTTCAGTGCATGCTTAGTGTAAGTCATGTTCACAAACTCAATGCACAGATCATATATCAAGTGATTTGTCATTATCAAAACAAGATTGGACTCGTAGAGTCAACAGTTTTAGATTATATTTGTATATGCATGCTCACATGATATAGTTGGAAGCTCAAAATGACATATAGATTGACCTTAGGATGCATGTCTTTCTCATGGCACATTCATATACATTGACCTAGGTTGGATTGGGCTGAATAACAAGTAGCTCGTCAACAATTCCCCTAGTCTCATTGACGAATGGCTGAAGGTCACTCGTCACCGAACGCTCTGCTCTCGTTGATGAGAAAATACCGAGAACTAAAAAATCTCAGACAAACCACTCAGCGATGAACCCCTGGTATCATCGATGAACGAGTGAAAGACACTTATCAACGAATGTGTCCACTCATCGACGAGTATGTCGCGAAGACTGACGCTCTAGCACTGAATGGGAAAATCTTTTTAATTAAAATACCTCTTTAACGATCCAAAGGTTGGGGAGCGTCTAGATGCCGAGGATGCTTATATATATCAACCTTAAAACCTATTTTTATAACTTTTGCCAACACTTCATTTCATTCAGACATCCTTGGGCAATTATCTTAGTTTTCAAAGGGCATTCACATACTATTGGAATTGGTGTATTCCCACGAGGGGGGGTGAAGCAGAATTTTACACTTATTCGTAGGTTTAACCAGATATTAGCAGTATTTCAAAACCTAGGGTCTTTCTATGCAATCCCAATCACACTAATAATTAACAAAGCAAATATTTAAACGATTAAACAAATCTCAGAACTTGCCAAGTGTTCATAGAAATTGAAATATAAACAAATAAATATGGAAAATTAAATAGTGCAGGGAAAGAGAATGACACGGGATATGTTATCGGGGTTCGGCTAAAGGTGCCTAGATCCCCACCACAAGCAGCACCAGCTATGAGGATTCCACAAATGCTTGCTTACCGGGTGGAGTGACACCATTTGCAACACTAGGTCAAATAAACATAATTGATTTCAACCTTTACAACTTGATCCTTACAGGCTATATCAACACCCCTTTAGGCCACGCCTGGAATACAATAGATGATAAGAATTTTTGGGTACAATTCAAATGCTTCTACACAAGCAGATATGTACGACAATTCAGCACAGTAAACAATGCACTCACGTATGATAGAGAATTAATGCTCAAGTGAGATTTGTTCTAAACAGTGTATCTACTCACAACAAGATATGTATCAAAGTATACGTGTGAGTGAGTAAGGTCTTTGATTCTAGAATATGAATTCATAATGTAAGAAATCACAGAATCTAAACAACCTTAAGCAAATACCTCAAATATTTTTCAGCAATAAAATCAAGAGATAGTCAAGATTAGCTTCTCAAAATATTTTGCAATAAGGACAAAATCTAGCTTTTAAATCTTACAACAAAGATGCAAAGATCCTCAAGATGAAAAGAGTTATCCCAAGATAATATTTATCAATGAAATAATCTGGGATCAACTCAAGCTAACTCTCTAAAAAAAAATTCAACAATGATGAATGAGAGAGTATACTAGTTTTAAGATAATGTATGAAGCACACAGTAAGTGAAAATCAAACTCCCTCTAACTTACAATTAGTTTGCAAGAAAGGAGTAAGCAAATAATACTCTCTGGTTTTAAAAAGATTTTTCAAGGAAGAATATATGAGAGTATGAAATATAGGCTTGAAAACATGAAGTATATGCAATGGGAGTTCAAGAAAAATCAGAATGAATTTTTGCTAATCTCTACTTAATCTTCCCAAATGAAGTAGTATATATAGACATTAATAAAATATAACTGTTGGGGGACATAGGTGGAGTTTTAGAAAAGATTAATGAAGGTTAATTAAAATTAACCTTATTTAACTTGCAGTAAAAATGTCCAACATGAGAGTTTTCGATCAACTGTATTTTAAGTTTGGTCGGCTATATTGATAAGTACGGTTGATCGAGACACTTTTGAACTACAGATATAGTTAGTTGAATTAAGGCCATTTTCAAAATGTTCGAGGTTCAGTCGACTATATTTGAAATTTAGTCTGCTATTTCATATGGTTTGGTTGACTCAATCATAAATGAACTAGAAGTTTGGTCGACTGAACAGTTGGGTGTCAGACATGAGCCAGTTCGGTACACTATGGAAGATACGTTCAAAAATGTTCGGTCGACTAAACCTTGGTCAAACTTTTGACCCCTAAATGGTTCGGTCGACTGAGTTGAATATAACCAGCTGGGTATAGTCGACTAAGTGACATTCAATTATTATTTTTGGTCCTGATTTTTAGTGTAGTTTACCCTTGTTTGCATAGTTATGATTTGTACGATAGAAAAGATTTGTGCAAGTGATGTGTAGGGACCTAGGGTCGATCTAAGGTCATTGAGTTAACCCCAAAAATTCGACATTGGTTAACCATCCCTAAGGTCAATCTATAGTCTTGAGCATATAAACCCATCACGCATGAGATGCAGTTATTACAGACCATAATATTATAGACCAAATGATGAAACAAAATGCATTTACAATTAAAACGAATGTCTTCTTATTTTGCTTTTGACCCTTCAAGGAATCAGCAAGGATTATGTGTTTTAAGTCCTTTATGGCTTCCACTTCACTTACATGTGTGTGTTCTGAATAATTAACCTGTTCAAGTACTTAGGCACACACATTGGTAACATGCGGTTTGTCATTATCAAAACTAGGGATCAGTCTCAAAAAGTCAACAATCTCCCCCTTTTTGATGATGACAAATGCACTAGAGAAAAATGGGGTTTAGCCTAAAAAGGCTCCCCCTAAGAATATGCATAATTTAATATAAAGACAATACAATACAAGCATGTCAATAAAGAAGACATTACAAATGATTATGCATTTAATTTCAGCAGTGAAGCAGTCACGCATGCATTTTGCTCAACAAAAAGGGCTAGGCTAAGTGAAAGAAATTTAGAGATTTTAAAAACAAAATTAGCTTCAGAGAACTCCCCTCTTTTTTTCTTTTTTTTTTCTTTTTTTTTTCTTTTTTTTTTTAAATGTTCCCCCCTTTTAATGTTTTAAGCGCAGAAAAATTCTCCCCCTTTACCATATAGAATATGGACATATAAATGTTGTTTTAACAAAGATATAACATTTAAGCACATATGAAAACAAGATATGTCGCATGTAAAATCATTTTCTTGCCAAAAAAAATTTATATATATATATATATATTGATATAGATATCCCCCTAATGATGTTATCAGGAAGTACTGGGGGTGCGCTTGCTGAAAAATATACTTTAAAAATCACTAAGAATTTTTTTCTAATATCTCATTTAAGCATACACAAAATATGACTAGAAAAATCAACCATAAAGATCATAAAGATATCAGACAATCTAAAGCGAGGATCATAAGGCAAAAAATAACCAACTTGTCGCAAGGCAAAAGATTTCTTATTATGATTTTTAATAAAAACATCACGTTTACACACAAACTACAAAGAATTCAAGGACTAATCTAAGCATAAATTGGTGAGCATAATATGATAGACATTTAATTTGGATGCTCCCTCTATCGATTTGAATCCTAGTTTAGATACAATGAATTACTTATACTAGTCATAGATTAATTACACTGAGTAGGCCAAGTAGTATAGGCAATCATTTTTGAATATCTTAAAAACAGATATATTGGATCAAGATTAATTCACTCTATTTATGCAACTAGCATAATTATCCCTATATTTCACAAATGCATCAGAAAAGAGATATCAAGGTATACACTTGTGCTCAAAAACCTGAGAACAATCCATATCAAATTATGAATCTTTAAGAGCTGGCTATGATGTTCGGGCTTCAAGATGAGCCTTAATATTCAAAAATCATGACATGATGCACATGAGTGTTTTATGCTCCTTTTTTAGGGATGGAGCTCAGCTCCCCTTAAGTATATGATAAAAATGTAATGATGAAGTTTAATTGTCTATTTGAGTTTTCACTGATATTTTCAAAAATATTTTAATATTCATTTTATCATAACCATCTTTGTACATGGTTTTAATTTGGAAAAATTTTAATAAAATTTCAGCAGCATGTCACTTGTAAATCGAACATTTTTCCATAAAACCTGTACCTGATAAATGGTTGTTCTTAAAAGATAGATCATATATAGCATGCAACAACCTAAAATTTCTACCAACATGCAATTCTCATCACTGCATCCACCATGCAGAAGGCATTTTAGACTACGCATGCAATTAGGTAGCAAACAAGAATTTATAAAATATTATCTATCCATCAAAGAATATAAATAGTAGAGAATAGACAATAATTTTGAGTTCAGTGCAGTATTGTTATTCATTAAGGCATATGGACATGAATGTTGTGAGATAATGAGAGCATTTAATCTATATAGACATGAAAGAGTAATGCTCCCCCTGAGTTATGCGCTAATCCATTTATGCCTTTTCATAATTTTCTAATTCCATTAGCCAATATTTTAAAGATTTTCGATGGTTTAAGCTTGGCGATGAATGCTTTAGGCTTATCGGACCAAAAAGTCACTAAATATTCACTAAGGTGATAAGCCAATGTCTGCCTCTTTTCTTATGAAACTCAAAATGTGTGAGAGGCACAAGTTGGAATGGCTTTCGATATTAATTACATGTGCATAGGTCACTTTGAGATATACCTATTTATTAAGATAAAGACTTAGGCAACCAATTTAGCCATTCAACACAATCAAGGTATATAGAGCTCTAAATGATTTGATTTAAAAGTTGAGAGCTATATGTAATGACCCCAAAAATATTTATGTGTAGTGATTCAAAAAAATAAATAAATAAAGAAAATTAATTAATTAATTAATATTAAGGAAATTAATTAAATTAAGAAATATGAGGGTTATGTGTATATGTATATATATAAACACATATAAGGATAAGTAATTACATATATATATATATAAGTATATAATAATGGATAAAGTTATATAAAAAAAAAAAAAGGAAAAAGGAAGCTTCCTAATGAGCCTAAGAGATTTCAAATTGAAATCTCATCTTCAATGTTGAAGAATCCAGATGCGCCCCCCCCCCCCCTTCTCTGGACTCTCACACTTTCTCTCTCACTCCTCTGTCTTTCTCTCCCACTCTCAATTTCTCGGTTGATTTTTGCCCAATCAAAAATTAGAAAATACCGCCAGGCTCTATTCTCCGCCACCGAGATTTCTACTGGAGTGGATTTGTCTTGGGAGCGACGTAAGCACCACTCTTAGGGAAAGGTACACTCCCTCTTTTTTCTTAATTTCTCCTTAAATCTTCGGCTAAATCGATAATCAGGCACCACCACGAGGTCCTAGTCTCGATTGTTGTCATTTTGGCCAGAACGAATTTTCAATTTGGGGGTTTTAGGCACCACTCCAAAGCAAGAATGGGATTTAGGGAATTAAGGAAATTGGTTGTTTTCGGGGGTTTAATTGTTATTTGAAATTTATGGGCCTAAGAAATGTTAAAATAATATTTTATTTAGGGTTGATTTGATTAAATTAGGATATATGATATGCAATTTTGTATAAAATGAATGGTGGACAGTTGAATATATATATATATATATATATATATATAAGCGTATTTAAATGTGAAATTGTGTGGTAGATGATCTGAATGGGTTGGAAATTATAAAATATTAAATTGTTTGAGACATACTGGAAATGCTTGTGAAAAAACTGGAACTGTTTATGAAATACAAGAGTTTGAAATAATGGCAAGTGGCTGGTATTATTTGATTGGCCAAGGGCCAAGATTATTATTTGACGGTCGAGGGCTGAGTTTTAATTGACAGCTATACGTCGGGTTGTATTTTGTGGACGAGGGCCAAGTTTTTTTGGGATAACAAGAAATATGAGTGTGATGATTTTCTGGGAAATTCAGTGTTTTACTGGGAATTTGTATATATGTAATTGCATGATTTTGAGGTTGGTACGCCGAGGGTGTGAGGGTTGAATTGGAGGCAAGCCTCTTAGTTAGATAGGTAAGGGAAATACGTTATGCCAGTTGATTTAGAAATACTTACTAATAAAATATGATATATGATTATATGTGTTTCAGAGTAAGTAAATTATATAGTTCTATAGATTTTAGTACATATGTTTTGTTTAATTAATTATGTACATAATTTATTCAGTTTTCATGTTATCGGAATTTATGTAATTTTAAATAGTTAAAATATTCAATTTTCTCAGTACCATGATTATACAGTTTATACAGAAAGCATGATACGTAGTATTAGCAAGAATTATGATTTATACAGATTATGATTTTTACCACTTATACAGAACCATAACATTCAAATATATCAGTTTATTCATATCAATTTACTACAACGTTATGGTTATTTCAGTTAAATAGAATCATGGTTAATCAGTAATATAGACATATCTGTTATATATATAGTATTAGACCCTGATGGACCAGATCAATTTTCAGAGCACGGTACCGTTGCTATTTCAGTTCAAAGTGCAACAACATATCTTAGATAGTATGTGGATTTTCAGCAGTCGATCGTGCCTTTGTTGTGGACAGGCTTCCCATCAGTTAGGGTTAAGGTAGCCGATCTGACTATTGGAGTTTAGTTGACTTATCCTAGTCGCCCAACCAGTGTTAAGTCCCGGCTACGAGCCGCACAACCCTGTCATAAAGGGTTAATTCATGACTTTCAGTTATCCATCCAGGGTAGTTTTCTCAGATATTATTGTATATCTAGATTTACAAAAATCGCAATCATACCTACACATATTAAAAGTATTTTGAATAGAATATTCAGGAAGACAGTTTATGTTAAGCAACATAGGTGTGAGTTATACGGTGTTTTATTTATATGTGTTTTTTCAGACTCAGTTGTTTACAACATACAGTACTTAAATTAGATATTACAGTTATGAAAACTCATCTACCACACACTGGTAATAGCATATTTCGTCTTACTCAGAGTTGTCTCGTCCTAGTAATTTATCACTTTTCAGGTGAACCAAATAATGGAGCAAATCAAGCTCGGAGGTAGGGGACTACAGTACTGTCCTGTCTATAGGGTGAGTATTTTTGGGATAGATGCATTTTTGAATGGTCCCTAAGAGATCAGATGGAAGATTTTTGGGAATGTTCATGCTGTATGTATATTTTGGGAATACTAAAACTCTGGTATTGTAAATGTGGATGTATGCCTTTTTTTTTACCACTACATAGGAAATTTTATGGATGTTCAGGCTTCCCAGTCCCCACTTGGATCGGGATGATGTTATAGATTTTATTCAGGGTATCAGAGTAGTATAATTTTATTGTATATATAAAAAAATTGTAAAAAAAAAAAAAATCAGGTCGTTACAATTTGGTATCAGAGCCTACGTTATTAGGTTCTGCAGACTTTCGTAGACAAAAGAATACAATATCAGAGTATAGGAATGGATTTTGAGGAAAATAGGAGATGGGTAGATTGAAATATGAGTCAGTCATTGTGAGGAATGAGGTGAGAATTTAGGGTTCAATCTTACAGCCTAGAGACAAGAGTACCAGGGTTGTTTCCGTGTTTTTCCTAGAGTGACGATTTCAGGAAAGCCATGGATACTACCATTGGATATTGTTTCTGAGTGGTAGGACTGAATCTTAAAAGGGAATTGAGGATGTGGAGATAAATGGTTGTAGAAGAGTAATTTATGAGTTATAGTAGTGTGTTGGTAGTGTGATAGTAATTGTATGCTGAGATTAGTTGTTCCCTTGGCAGGATGGATCTGGGGAACAGTAACATGAGTGTGGGAGGTGATGGAGCAGGACCTTACAGTATGGGTGGCGGAGACCCTGACACGGTATTGTGTAGCGTCACCCAATAGGTGATGGTTGAGATGGCTAGGAGCTCAGGGGAACAGAGTTGCATGATCGAGCCATTCACCCATATACGACCCCTATCTTTTGCTGGAAGAGTGGATCTACTAGTAGCTGATAACTAGGTCCAATACATAGAAGACATACTGGCGGTCCTCTTATGTACAAATGAGCAGATGGTGTTATTTTCTATATTTAAGTTGACTGGGGAAACAAAACGCAAGTGGAGGTTAATGAGATTATTGGAGGAGCATAGGCCCGACCCTATGGTGATGACATGGAGTCGCTTTAGGGAGATCTTCTTTGGGCAGTACTTCCCCGCTATGGTCAAGAGTACGAAGGCATCAGAGTTTCTGCATCTGACACAGGGTCCTATGACGGTGCAGCAGTATGCAGCAAGATTCATTGAGCAGTCCAGATTCACCCCGTATCTGGTGCTAAATGAGGAGATGAAGGTAAGAAATTTTAAGGAGGGTTTGAGATAGAATTTATATAAGTAGGTGGTAGGCTTCCGGGATCAGATCTTCTCATAGATAGTAGATAGAGCTGCAGTGATTGAGAGTGGCCTACAGAGAGGCGCAGCGGCATAGAGCCAAGGAAAGAGGCCCGTGCCTCCTGATTTTCAGGCAGGGTCTAATCGAGGGCCATGGAGGAGATATGATAGCAGAGGGGAACGATGAAAGGGAGGAGAAGAATGAGCAGTACATGTTAGAAAGATGCCCCCTCTTTGTCTTAGATGCTACAGGAGACACCCGAGAGAGTGTCGAGTGAGGGAGGTTGTCTGTTATCGGTGCTATCAACCTGGGCATATAGCGAGAAACTATCAGGCACCGCCAGTGATAGTGGCTACTCCTTGACCGTATAGAGGGGGCTATTAGGAACCTCAAGGCAGACAGCAAAGGAATACTACTCTGGCACGAATTTATGCACTGACGTTGAGAGATGGTGAGGTGGCAGGAGATGTGGTGATAGGTACTGTTTCAATACTATCATTTAAAGCTACTGATTTGTTTGATTCCGAGGCGACTCATTCTTTTATCACCCGGGAATATGTTAAGTTGTGTGGGTTTGAATCTCAGTAGTTAGATGTTAGTTTGTCAGTTGCTACACTGACTGGGGCAGTAGGGATATGCAGAAAGGTACTCAGGGACTATCCAGTGGGTATTCAGGGGAGGTCTTTGTCAACTAATTTGGTGGTTTTAGAGATGCATGGGTTTAAGGTAATCTTGGGGATGGACTAACTAACTACCCATTATGCTAGCATTGATTGCCATCAGAGAGAGGTGGTGTTCAGACCTCTAGAGGGACAAAAGTATAGATTCGTGGGATCATTTGTGTGCACCCCACCTCAGTTACTATCCGCTATTCAGGCGTGTGGATTTCTATTAGAAGGTTGTCAGGGATATTTAGCCTTTGTAAAGGCAGTATCAGAAAGGGAGCTAAGGGTAGAGGATATCCTAGTGGTGAGGGATTTTCTTGATGTATTCCCCGAGGATTTGTCGGGACTACCTCTTGATTATGAGGTAGAGTTTGTTATTGATCTGATTCTGAGGACATCACCGATTTTGAAGGCGTCGTATAGAATGGCACTGGCAGAGTTGAAACAATTGAAGGAATAGTTACAGGAACGGTTAGATAAAGGGTTTATTCGGCCTAGTGTGTCGCCCTAGGGAGCATCGGTTTTGGTTGAGAGGAAGAAGGATGGGTCGATGAGGTTGTGCATTGACTTCAGGGAAATAAATAAAGTAACTATCAAGAATAAATACCCGCCCCCTCATATCGATGATTTGTTTGATCAGTTATAAGGGATGCAGATATTCTCAAAGATAGACTTACACTCCAGGTACCATCAGGTGAAATTCAAGGTGGAAGATGTTCTTAAGATGACATTTAGAACACAGTATGGCCACTATGAATTTCTGGTTATGCCATTTGGTTTGATAAATGCTCCTGTAGTTTTTACAGATTTGATGAACAGGGTCTTTCACCAGTATTTGGATCAATTTGTGGTAGTATTTATTGATGATATACTGGTGTATTCGAAGAGCCCAGTGGAGTGTGAGGAACATCTGAGGATAGTGCTTCAAGTTATAAGAGAAAAGAAGTTGTATGCGAAGCTCAAAAAGTGCGAGTTCTAGCTGGAACAGGTTACCTTCCTTGGACACGTTATATCCAAGGGTGGTATTTTTGTTGATCCGAGTAAGATTGAGGCGGTATTAGATTGGGTACGACCGAAGAATGTGCACGAGATTAGGAGTTTTCTGGGATTGGATGGGTACTATCGCAGGTTTGTTGAGGGCTTCTTTAAACTGTCAGACCCATTAACCAGATTAACCAGGAAGGGAGTGAAGTTTGAGTGGTCTGAAAAATGTGAATAGAGCTTCCAGGAGTTGAAGCAGTGACTCATCACTACACCTATCTTTACGATTCCTTCAGGAGAAGAGGGATTCATAATTTATAGTGATGCATCCCATAAAGTGCTCAGATGCGTGTTGATGCGGCGTGGGAAAAGTGATAGCCTATGCCTTATGATAAATGAAAGAATATGAGAAGAACTACCCTACCCATGATCTGGAGTTAGCAGCAGTTGTCTATGCATTTGAAGATTTGGAGACACTATCTTTATGGGGGTAGGTGTGAAATTTTCACTGTCCATAAGAGTTTAAAATGCTTTTTCACGTAGAAGGAGTTAAACATGAGGCAAAGGAGATGGCTAGAACTGATAAAGGATTATAATTGCACTATCAACTACCACCCGGGAAAGGCTAATGTGGTCGCTAATTCTTTGAGCTAGAAATCAGTGGATTCATCTATATCTGCAGTGGAGATTCAACATCCGATCCAAATAGATCTAGCGAGGCTCGATGTGGAGCTGGTAGAGGGCGATCACCAGACATTTATTACTAACCTAGTTTTGCAGCCAACTCTATAGGAGAGAATTAAAGCAGCTTAAAGGAATGATGCAGAACTAGTAGAGCTTATAAAGAAGGTACAGGATGGGCAGCAGACAAAATTTAGCATCTCATATGATGGAGCCTTGAGGTTCCATACTATATTGTGCGTTCCTGCCAACCCCGAGATCAAAAGGGTTATTCTAGAGGAAGCACATCAGTCTTTGTATATTGTACATCCGGGTAGCACTAAAATGTATATGGATCTTCGAGAGTCTTTTTGGTGGAGCAATATGAAGAGAGAGATAAACTAGTATATGGATCAGTGTTTGACATGCCAGCAGGTGAAAGCTAAGTATCAGAGACCGGTGGGATCACTGCAGCCACTCTACATTTCTGAGTGGGAGTTAGAGCATATAGCGATGGATTTCGTCACAGGATTACCGCCAGCATTGCATAGACAGGATACTATTTGGGTAGTTGGGGATCGACTGACAAAGACTTCCCACTTTTTTCCGATTAGAGTTAATTACTCCATGGACAGATTGGCTAAGTTATATGTCCAAGAGATAGTTAGGCTTCATGGCGTCCCAGTGTCCATAGTTTTAGACAAGGACCCACGATTCACATCTTATTTTTTGAGGAGTTTGCAAGGGGCCATGGGTTCTCAGTTGTTGTTCAACACAACTTTTCATCTTCAAACAGATGGGCAGACAGAGAGGATGATATAGATTCTGGAGGATATGCTACGAGTATGTGTGCTGGACTTTGGAGGTCGTTGGATGCAGTATTTGCCACTGGTCGAGTTTGCGTATAACAATAGCTACTAGGCCAGCATTGGGATGGCACCGTATAAGGCATTATATGGCAGAAGGTGTCGATCCCCGTTATACTAGGAAGAGATTGGTGAGAGAAAGATTTTGGGGCTATAGCTAATACAGCATACTTAAGATAAAGTCAAACTCATCAATGACAGGATCAGTGCAGCACAGAGCTAGAAGAAGAGTTATGCAAATACTCACCGGCAAGAGTTGGAGTTTGACACGGGAGATCTTGTTTTTCTGAAAGTGGCACCGTTGAAGGGAATCATGAGATTCGAAAGGAAAGGTAAGCTCAGCCCTAGGTATATTGGACCATTCGAGATTCTTGAACGGGTGGGTACAGTTGCTTATATTGGCATTGCCACTCATCCTATTTAGGATCCATGACGTATTCTACGTTTCTATGCTAAGGAAATACGTCCCAGAACCCTCTTTGTAACCATGGTGTTCCTCCGCCATAAGTGAGGGTAATTAATAAAATTGAAAGTGTTTTCTTTAAGAATGGGAAGCAGATGAATAGAAATTTTGAGGATGAAATTTTTATGAGGGGAAAATATAATGACCCCAAAAATATTTAGGTGTAGTGATTCAAAAAAATAAATTAATAAATAAAAATTAATTAATTAAACATTATTAAGGAAATTAATTAAATTAAGAAATCTAAGGGTTATGTGTATATGTATATATTTAAATACATAAAGGGATAAGTTATATATATATATATATATATATATATATAAGTATATAATAATGGATAAAGCAAAAAAAAAAAAGGGAAAAAGGAAGCTTCCTAATGAGCCTAAGAGATTTCAAATTGAAATCTCATCTTCAATCCTGCAGAATCCAGACGCCCCCCCCCCCCCCTCTTTGGACTCTCACACTTTCTCTCTCACTCCTCCGACTCTCTCTCCCACTCTCCTCAATTTCTCGGCTGATTTTCACCCGATTGAAAATTAGAAAATACTGCTGGGCTCCACTCTCCGCCACCGACATTTCTATCAGAGTGGATTTGTCGTGAGAGCAACGTAGGAACCACTCCTGGGGAAAGGTATACTCCCTCTTTTTCTCAATTTCTCCTTAAATCTTCAGCAAAGTCGATGATCGGGCACCACCATGAGGTCCTAGTCTCGATCGTCGTCATTTTGGCTGGAGCAAATTTTCAATTTGGGGGTTTCAGGCACCACTCCAAAGCGAGAACGGGATTTTGAGAATTAAGGAAATTGGTTCTTTTTCGGGGGTTTAATTGTTATTTGAAATTTATGGGCCTAGGAAATGTTAAAATAATATTTTATTTAGGGTTGATTTGATTAAATTAGGATATATGATATGTAATTTTGTATAAAATGAACGGTGGACAGTTGAATATATATGAGCACGTTTAAATGTGAAATTGTGTGGCAGATGATCTGAATGGGTTGGAAATTATAAAATACTGAATTTTTTGAGAAATAATGGAAATGCTTGCAAAAATACTGGAACTGTTTATGAAATATAGGAGTTTGAAATAACGGCCAGTGGTCGGGTATTGTTTGATTGGCCAAGGGCCAGGATTATTATTTGACGACCTATGACCAAGTTTTAATTGATAGCTATACGTCAGGTTGGATTTTGTGGCAAGTGGCTAGGTTTTTTTTTTGGAATAATTGGAAATATGAGTGATGATTTTCTGGAAAATTTAGTACATGTGTTTTATTTAATTGATTGTGTGGCATGAGAAATTATCAGTATAGTACAGAATTTATACAGCTTTCATGTTATTAGAATTTATGTAATTTTACATAGTTAAAATATTCAGTTTTCTTAGTACCATTATTATACAGTTTATACAGAAAGCATGATATATAGTATTAGCAAGAATTATGATTTATACAAATTATAATTTTTACCGTTTATACAGAACCATAGCATTTAGATATATCAATTTATTCAAATCAGTTTACTACAGCGTTATGGTTATTTCAGTTAAACAGAATCATGGCTAATCAGTAATATAGATATATCTATTATATATATATAGTATCATACCCTGATGGACCAGATCAATTTTCAAAGCAAGGTACCATTGCTATTTTAGTTCAGAGTGCAATCACATATCTCAAATAGTATATGGATTTTCACAATTGATCGTGCCTTTGTTGTGGACAGGCTCCCCATCAGTTAGGGTTGAGGTGGCCGATCTGACTATCAGAGTTCAATTGACTTATCCTAGTTGGTCAACTAGTGTTAAGTCCCGCCTACGGGCCTCACAACCCTGTCATGAGGGGTTAATTCATGACTTTTAGTTATCCATCCTGGGAAGTTTTCTCATATATTATTATATATCTAGATTTACAAAAACCGCAGTCATACCTATACATATTAAAAGTATTTTGAATAGAATATTCAGGAAAACAGTTTATGTTAAGCAACATAGGTGTGAGTTATACGGTGTTTTATTTATATGTGTTTTTTTAGACTCAGTTGTTTACAGCATAAAGTACTTTTAAATTAGATATTACAGTTATGCAAACTCATCTGCCACACATTGGTAATAGCATATTTCGTCTTACTAAGAGTTGTCTCATCCCAGTAATTTATCACTTTTCAAGTGAACCAGATAGACGAGCAGATCGGGCTCGGAGGTAGGGGGACTATAACACTGCCCTATTTGTAGGGTGAGTATTTTTGGGAAAGATGCATTTTTTAATGGTCCCTAGGAGATCAGATGGAAGATTTTTGGGAATGTTCATGTTGTATGTATATTTTGGGAATACTGAAACTCTGGTATTGTAAATGTGGATGTATGCCTTTTTGTTTACGGCTACATAGGAAATTTTATGGATGTTCAAGCTTCCCAGACCCCACTTGGATCAAGATGATGTTATAGATTTTATTCAAGGTATCAGAGTAGTATAATTTTATGGTATATATAAAAAATTTCAAAAAAAAAAAATCAAGTTGTTACACTGTATGTGAGAAATATAAATTAAATACTCTTAAGGGTTAAATTTCTGTTACATTCAGAAGAGTATTTGAGGAAGGAGGACGTTATGCATGATGAACACACCAAACAATATATCCTAACTAGTTTAAGCAAAGAGTAGTATGAAGTGTATGAATATTTCAAGAATGATGCTTTTTGGTAATTTCAAATCAACCATGGTTGGAGGGTATCCATTGAAATATAATTGACAAGATAATGTAAGGATATAAGCCCATGGATGGATAATACTTTACCAGATATGATTATGGAGTGGTAAAGATTTCTTGTGGATGGGTTAAACCAAAAATCGGAGGATTTATGAGTTAAACTCAAAGGGAAAAATCTTATGATTACTAGATGAAGACTTGATTCCCTTAGTGGATGCCCTTAATTTGGTTAAGAAAGAATGTCTCCTAATAAGCACTCAATTCATTTGTCATTTATGATCAATAGTGCTATAAGCCTAAAGTGATGACTGAGATTTTGATCAAGGCTTGCTAATCTTATGATTCTTAGTATGGCAATAGTGTATAGTGAATACATGTACTAAGATTTGGAATTTTAAGCATGCACCACTTCTCGAGTCTATAGTCATCACAACCCTTAAACCTAGGAACTAAGGAAGAATTAAATAATTAAGTAATACTACAGGATTCGCCTTCATGATAACCAACATCATTTCTTTTTCTAAGTCACTGGCACTTCTAGATAGACAATTAAACCATACGAGCCCTTTCATTTTATGGTGCAAGCAAGTTTAGAACAAACGTGAAAGATTGTGCTTGCATACCCATTTTTTATTAGATGAGGCATGAAAATTTTTGTGACTATGGGATTTTTAAAATGAACCCTTTTTTTTTTTAAAGATTTATTTCTTTTAACTCCTAAGGGTTTATCATGATTCTTTTCTTTTCATTTTCTTCCAAGCAATTAATATTCAATATCTTCTCAATCTTTTTCTTCTCTAGAAAAGTATTATGTTCTTTCAATTTTTCCAACTGCATTGTCAGCTTCTTATTTTTGTTCTTAAAACAATTTTCCTACATAGACACCCGAACTAGAAACTTATGCATTTAAAAAAAAATCTTTTCTACTTCTTCGGAGGAAGGCATGCTCTTAACAGCAAATTTATTACATGATTCATTGAAAGATATATCACAATTATTATATGAATCATTGCATGCTTGTTCAACAGGACTATCATAAAGAGTATCAGACGATTCATTATACGATATACTGCAATATTTTTCATGAGAATCATCGCATACATCATTAATAATATTATCAATAGATGATTCAGCATATGATACAAACACATCGTTCAACATAAGAATCATCAATCGAGATAGAGAGAGAATCATATACCTCCTCGTTGATTACTAGCTCATGATTTACCTTTTCCTAATCATATGGAGTAACAGTGCTCGGAGTAGCACACTCCTCCTCTTTTCCTTCTCCATATCTCCTATCCAACTCTTCCCATATATCTTTTGCACTAGAACATGCCATAATCTCAAGTAGAATATTAGACTCTAAAGCGTAATACAATAAATTCATGGCATGTGAATTTGCATGCATTAAATTAATATCATTTTCATTAATGGCATACAAATTCCCTTATCAATCACCTGCCAAGCCCTCCAATTCATAGATTTTATGAAAACACTCATTCTTATTTTCCAATTGGTGTAATTAACACCAAAAAACAAAGGAGGGCAAGTAGGTGACTATCCTCCGCAGAATGGGGATACACCAATGTGAGCCATTGCGATCTTTTGTAAAAACGTTTAAGTCTAGTGCAACGAGGCTCAGATACCAATTGTTGGAATTGGTGTATTCCCAAAAGGGGGGTGAATTGGAATTTTAAACTTGTTCATAGGTTTAACAAGATATTAGCAATATTTCACAACCTAGGGTCTTTCTATGCAATCCCAATCACACTAATAATTAACTGAAAAAATATTTAAATGATTAAAGCAATCTTAGTATTTCCCAAGCATTCATAGAAATTGAAATATAAACAAATAAATATGGAAAATTAAATAGTGCATGGAAAGAGAATGACACAGGATATGTTATCGGGGTTCGGCCAACGGTGCCTACGTCCTCCCCTCAAGCCACACCAGTTATAAGGATTCCACTAATTCTCGCTTACTGGGTGGAGCGACACCATTTACAACACTAGGTCAAATTATCAGGGCTGACCTCAACCTTCATAACCTGATCCTTATAGGTTATATCAACACCCCTTCAGACCACGCCTAGAATACAACAGATGATAAGAATTTTTGTGTTCAATTCAAATGCTTCTACACAAGCAAATATGTACAACAATTCAGCATAGTAAACAATGCACTCACGTATGATAAAGAATTAATGCTCAAGTGAGATTTGTTCTAAATAGTGTATCTACTCACAACAAGATATGTATCAAAGTATACGTGTGAGTGAGTAAGGTCTTGATTCTAGAATATGTATTCACAATGTAAGCAATCACAGAATCTAAATAACCTTAAGCAAATACCTCAATAATATTTTTTTTAGCAATAAAATTAGGAGATAGTCAAGATTAGCTTCTTAAAAATATTTTGCAATAAGCACAAAATCTAGCCTTTGAATTTTACAACAAAGATGCAAAGATCCTCAAGCTGAATAGAGTTATCCCAAGATAATATTTATCAATGAAATAATTTGGGATCAACTCAAGCTAACTCTCTAAAAATAAATTCAACAATAATGAATAAGAGAGTATACTAGCTTTAAGATAATGTATGAAGCACACAACAAGTGAAAATCAAACTCTCTCTAACTTGCCATCAGTTTGCAAGAAAGGAGTAAGCAAATAATACTCTCTAGTTTTGAAAAGATTTTTCAAGCAAGAATATATGAGAGTATGAAATATAAGCTTGAAAATATGAAGTATATGCAATGGGAGTTCAAGAAAAATCAGAAAGAATTTTCACTAATCTATTTGCTAATCTCTACTTAATCTTCCCAAATGAAGTAGTATATATAAACATTCATAAAACTATAATCGTTGGGGGACATATGTGGAATTTTAGAAAATATTAATGGAGGTTAAGTAAAATTAACCTCATTTAACTTGCCATAAAAATTTCCAACCTGAGAGTTTTTGGTCGATTGTATTTTTTTAAGTTCTGTCGTCTATATTGATACGTATAGTCGACCGAGGATCTTTTGAACTATAGATATTGTCGGCTGAATTAAGGCAATTTTAAAAACATTTGAGATTCAGTCGACTATGTTTGAAATTTGGTCTGCTATTTCATATGGTTCAATTGACTCAATCATAAATGAACTAGAAGTTCGGTCGGCCAAACAGTTGGGTGTCAGACACAAGTCAGTTCAGTTGACTGTGGAAGACACGTTCAAAAACGTTCGGTCGATTGAACCTTGGTCAAACTGTTGACCCTTGAATGGTTCGGTTGACTGAGTTGAATATAACCAATTGGGTTCAGTCGACTGAGTGACATTCAATTATTATTATTATTATTGGACCTGATTTTGAGTGTAGTTTACCCCTATTTGCATAGTTATGGTTTGTAAGAAAGAGGGGATTTGTGCAAGTGATGTGTAGGGACCTAGGGTCAATCTAAGGTCTTTATTTTAACCCCAAAAATTCAACGTCGGTTCACCATCCCTAAGGTCAATCTATGGTATTGAGCAAATAAACTCATCATGCATGAGATGCAATTATTACAGACCATAATATTTGTTAGCTTTACCGTGATCCCAAGAGAGGGGTGAATAGGTATTTTTAAAATTTAAGCCCTAGGTCAATCTCCTAACACTAGTATATTCACAACCCTATGGTCAATCTAGTGCAAGTAATGTAAATGTATACCAGAAAGTAAATAAAGAAATTTAATCAAACACACATGCACCAGAAAGCACTAAAGTAATGGAGGCACACAGAAATGTTATCGAGGTTCGGCCAATTGCCTACGTCCTCACCTTGGCTAACAAGCACAAGGATTACCACTATAACTTGCTCACTTAAACGGGTGGAGCGGCACCTAAACAAATCAGGTCAATTAGCACAAGGCTAACCTCAACCTTTACCACAATCCTTACTGGGTTGGACTATCGCCCCCTCAGGCCATGCCTAGAAACACTCAGATTTTACAATCAAATAATAACGGTACAATGATTGTGCCTTCGTGTAAGGTAGATATGTACCCAAATGCGCTCAGTCACATACACCACAAGTGATTTAATATGTAAGTTCAGTGTGGTCTAATATTTCAACTCTCAAATATATTAGCTATCTAAGTAGTGAGTACGTGAGAGTGTCAACAAGTAATCTTTGTATTTTAGGATATTCTCAATCAAGATGCTCAAATAAAGATATTACCAAAGTTTAAAATATTCCAAAGAGCAGAATATATCAATCACGTAAATAGTGTATATGCTTGGTTTGCAAAAGATACGTAATCTTTGTATTCAGCAAATGATATGTAATTGAATAAATATTGCTACAAATATTAATATCACAAACACAAATATCTTTTCACAAATATGTCAATATAAATCACACAATATATTTGAGTATGTTTTTGAAAACGTTTTGCAACCCAAAAACAAATACAAGCTTCCTAAGATATTGTAATACAAATGCAATACTCAGAAGCTTGATGCAAGCCTTCTTAGGATGGGCTTATTAGCAAAAACCCCTAAGAATACTTAGGTTTAGCTCTCGTTGAAAATTGATTCAATCACACACAAATATGAGAGCAAACCAATTAACACTATCACTCAAGCCACTTACAAAAGATTTAGGAACTTGAAGATGGTAAGTTTGAGTGATTTGAGTAAGAGTATGAGTAGTAGAGAGTATTTGTCTTGAGAGAGAATTTTCAATTTGTTTTGCTAATCTTTCTTACTAATTTTCCCAAATGAAGGGGTATTTATAGACACCCCACGAATAATGACCGTTGGGTATAAGGCTAGTATTATTAGAAAAGATTAATGATGTTTTAACAAATTTAATCCCATTAAAAATATTTAACCACAGTAAAAAATACTGGGCAACCCCGAGAGACCCAGTCGACAAAATTCGTATGGCTCGGTCAACCGGGCCAATTTTGAACTTCAAGATCGGTCGACCGAGAAGGGCAATTTTCCCAAATAGCGCAGTTTGATCGACTAGGGTGAAAATGAACTAACTAGTCGGTCGACCAGATCGTTGGGTTTCCACACGTGGGAACTCGGTCGACCAGGTTGGTGTAGTTGAAAAGTCTCTCGGTCGACCAGGAAGTCAAACTATTGACTTCCAGGTGGTTCGGTCGACCAGGGTCAAATAAGTTTTAGGGGCTCGGTTGACCAAACTATGGTCAACCGGTTGACCTAGACCGGATTCAAACGACTGGGGGCAAAATGACCTATATAGCTCGGTCGACCGAAAGTGCATAACTTGTGCATTTCAATCTTGTTTCAATACATAACCCTATTCAAGTGCATAATACATACAAGTGCAATGGTGAGTGTCCTAAGGTCTTTTTTAGGTCTAATTTTAGTTATGATTCAATTTTAGTCTAAGCTTACCTATTAGACCATGCATGTGATGTGTGTGATGATTATTACAAGTAAAGTTCTAATTACTATTGCAGACCAAATACACAAATGAATTATATATTACAATCATGAAGTGAATGTGTCTTCAATCTTCATTTTGTCTATGTGCATCTTGAACTGACAGTTTAGGTTCCTGCACACAACCTCAAACACTAATTAGATATAATAAGTATTTTTCATAATCAAAACCGGGCGTGACCTATAAGGTCGACAATATTACAAACCAAATAATGAAACAAAATGCATTTACAATTAGAACGAATGTCATCTTCTTTTGCTCTTGACTCTTCATGGAATCAGCCAAGATTATGTGCTTTAAGTCCTTTATGGCTTCCACTTCACTTACATGTGTGCATTCTGAATGATAAACCTATTCAAGTACTTAGGCACATACATTAGTAACATGCGATTTGTCATTATCAAAATCAGAGATCAGACTCAAAAAGTCAACATATACATATCTTGCAAGCTATCCCTGGGTATTGAGATTTGATAAATAAGGAGTTTCTTTGAACACTCAATCTATATATCAAAATTTTTTCATCTCTCGTACTCTTATATCTAATATTTTATTGAAAAGAAAAACTTTTTTCTTCATCTATCCATTACTTGAAAATTTTATTTGGGAAAAAGTTTTGCTAAAGTTTGAATCTTTGAAAGTATTCTTGTTTATATTTTATTTAAAGATTTCATCTTATTTTGTTATTGCAAAAAACATAACTTTTTAGTGAGAGGTAGAGGAAGTAAACCCTAAAATCTCCAAAATATATAGCTTTGAGAAATCTTTTTTGGAGAAATACTGAAGAGGGTTTAGATCTTCTTCTTCTTCTTCTTCGTAGTTTTATAAAGATCATATATTTGGTTTAGATCTTTGGAGCAAACGTGTGGTAACCCGTATAATTATATAAATTAAATAATAAAAGGAAGGAGAGAAAAAGGAAATTTCAAAGGAGGGACTCAGCAGGGTTTCGTCGACGAGCATAGTGCGTTTGTCGATGAGCAATCTTCTTGGGCACGTCGATGGCGACACGTGTCTCGTCAACGAGAACTTACCGAGAGGGCTAATTTTAGAGCTTGAGATTTTTCGACGAGGTTATGTGTTCATCGACGAACCTCCTTCTTGGTCTCGTAGACGAGGCCACATGGCTAGCCATCTATATATAACCGAAAATTCACTTTTCAGCGAAGAAATTCATCCCATTTCACTTTCTCTCTCTAGAAAACGAACCCTCCACCTTCTCTCTAGATTTTTGGCTCTGATTCTCCCTAGTTTGACGATAAGCAGCTACCATAATGATCTTGGGGAGATTCTCTACAACCTAACCGGAATAGAATGTTGATTTGACAAGTTTGGGTACCATCCCAATTTCAGGGTAAGTAGATTATTTAGGTATTTCCAGTATTACCAGGTTTATTTGAGCCCAGATTTTGCGTTGTATAAGAATATACTGGTGTTTTGTGGAGTAAAATTAGGGTGTTCTGATTTCAATGTTAGGGTGTTTTTGGGACCCTACAGGCATGGGTTGAGAACCTCAACGATTATTTTTCCAAGAACCGAGGTAAATTATAATTTAGGAAATTACAAATAGGCAGATTTAGGAAATGTGAGTATGATGATTTTCTAGGAAATTCGGTGTTTTACTAGGGAATTTGTATATATGTAATTACAGGATTTTGAGGTTGGTACGCTAAGGGCGTGAGGATTGAATTGGAGGCAAGCCTCCTAGTCAGATAGGTAAGGGAATATGCTTATGCTAGGAATTTGAATGTTTATTCACGTAAATTATATGTTTTGTTTTCCAAATTATTAATCTAATATGCAAATTATTGGTTATTAGAAGATACAATTTCAGAATATGGAATCTTTATTTATTTAGTTGTGTGGCATATGACATTATCATATCAGTACAGGAATCCTATAGTTTTCAGATTACTATGATTTACAATATTTATGCAGAAATATATTTTATCAAATTTTACAAAATTATGAATTACAGTGTATATACAGTCAGATATATTTTACAGATATATATTATACAGACAGATATTATACAGACATATATTTTATAGCATTTACAGATTACCATGATTCCTAGAATTTGAAAGCCATAACACTATGATATTACAGTTTATACAGTTCAAATATTACAGATCAGCTATTACAGTTAAGATATTAAAGTATTTTCAGAACAGTTTTCGGTGTTATGGTTATTTTGGGAATCATGATGAAATAATAAAATGTATATATAGAAAATAGTTTTATACAGTATCAGACCCTGATGAACTAGTTCAGATATTAACAGAGCACGGTACCGTTGCTATTACATATCAGAGTGCAACCACACATTTCAAATAGTGTGTGGAGGTTTCCGTCAACTGTGCCTGGAGAGATTGCAGCTCCAAAGGAGCAAATAGACGACGTAAGAGGGGGAGATGCGTGGTTTGCATAAAGATACGTAAGCTTTGGATTCAGCCAAGAGCTGGAAATTGAATAAATATTGCGACAAATATGAATATCACAAACCAAAGATCTTTGCACACAAATAGTCAATATAAATCAAACAATATAGGGAGGCTGGTGGGGGAAACACTTTTGGCAACCCAAAAACCAATCAAGCTGCCGAAAAGAGATTGTCATACAAATGCAATACTCAGAACTGATGCCAGCTGCGAGATGGGTTATAGCAAAAACCCCGAAGAAGCTTAGGTTGGAGCTCTTTGAAAAGGGATCACTCCACCACAACAAATTAGAGCAAACCAATTAACACTATCACTCAGCCACTTACAAAAGATTTAGATCTTGAAGATGTAAGTGTGGAGTGAGTTGAGTAAGAGTATGATAGTAGAGATAGTTGTCTTGAAGAGAATTTTCATTGTTTTGCTAATCTTTCTTACTATTTTCCCAAATGAAGGGGTATTTAAGACACCCCCTAATAAGACCGTTGGGTATGCGTGCTATATTATTAGAAAAGTAATGATTTTTAAACAATTTATCCATTAAAATAGTGAACCACATAAAAAATACTGGGCAACCCCGAGAGACCCAGTTCACAAAGCTAGGGCTCGGTCAACCGTGCCCAGTTGAACTTCAGACTCGACCGAGAAGGGCAATTTTCCCAAATAGCGCGTTTGATCGACAGGGTGAAATGAACTAACTAGTCGGTCCGACCAATCGTTGTTGTTCCCTCGTGGGAACTCGGTCGACCAGGGTGGTGTAGTTGACAATCCTCGTCGACCAGGATCAAACTATTGCTTCCAGGTGGTTCGGAAAATCAGTTTCGACGCTGGTCCAATAAGTTTTTAGGGCTCGGTTGACCAAACTATGGTCAACCGTTGACCTAGACCGGATTCAAACACTGGGGGCAAAATGACCGATATACTCGGGTCGACCGAAAGTGCATACCTTGGTGCATTTCAATCTTGTTTTCAATACGTAACCTATTAAGTGCAGAATACATACAAGTGTCAAATGGTTGATGTCCTAAGGTCTTTTTTAGGTCAATTTTTAGTTATGATTCAATTTTAGTTAAGCTACCTATTAGACCATGCATGTATGTGTGTGATGATTATTACAAGAAAGTTCTAAGTACTTTTAGCATACCAATAACACAAATGAATTATATTACAATCATTAGTGAATTGTCTTCAATCTTCATTTTGTTCTATGTGGCATCTTAACTGCATTAAGGTTCCTGCCACAACCTCAAACACTAATTAGATATAATAAGTATTTTTCATATCAAAACCGGCGTGACCTATAAGTCACAATATTACAACCAAATATGACAATCATTTAAACAAAAAATAGAACAATGTCATCTCTTTTCTCTTGACTCATCATGGAATCAGCCAAGATTGTGCTTTTAGTTTTCCCTTTATGGCTTCCACTTCACTTACATTGTGCAGTCTGAATGATAAACCTATTCAAGTACTTAGGCACAACATTAGTACATGCGATTTGTCATTATCAAAACAAAATCAAGATCAGACTTCAAAAAGTCAACATATACATTCTGCAAGTCTATCCCGGGTTATGAGCTTTGATAATAAGAGTTTTCTTTGACCTCAATCTATATATCAAATGTTTTTCTCTCCGTACCTTTATATCTATTTTATTGAAAAGAAAAACTTTTTTCTTCATCTATCCATTACTTGAAAATTTTATTTGGGAAAAAGTTTTGCTAAAGTTTGAATCTTTGAAAGTATTCTTGTTTATATTTTATTTAAAGATTTCATCTTATTTTGTTATTGCAAAAACTATTTGAGAGTAAACCCTAAAATCTCCAAAATATATAGCTTTGAGAAATCTTTTTTGGAGAAATACTGAAGAGGGTTTAGATCTTCTTCTTCTTCTTCTTCGTAGTTTTATAAAGATCATCATTTGGTTTTATATCTTTGATCAAACTTGTTGTAACTCCGTATCTTTATATAAGATGCAATAATGAAAGGAAGGAGAGAAAAAAGGAAATTTTTCAAGGAGGGACTCATGCATGTCGTCGACGAGCATAGTGCGTTTGTCGATGAGCAATCTTCTTGGGCACGTCGATGGCGACACGTGTCTCGTCAACGAGAACTTACCGAGAGGGCTAATTTTAGAGCTTGAGATTTTTCGACGAGGTTATGTGTTCATCGACGAACCTCCTTCTTGGTCTCGTAGACGAGGCCACATGGCTAGCCATCTATATATAACCGAAAATTCACTTTTCAGCGAAGAAATTCATCCCATTTCACTTTCTCTCTCTAAAAACTGACGCCTCCACCACCACCTTCTCTCGAGATTTTTGGCTTCTGATTCTCCCTAGTTTGACGATAACAGCTACCATGAAGATCTTGGGAGATTCTCTAACAACCTACCGAATATAATGTTGATTGACAAGTTTGGGTACCATCCCAATATTCAGGTAAGTAGATTATTTAGGGTATTTCCAGTATTACAGGTTTATTTGAGCCCAAGTTTGCGTTGTATAATAATATCCTGGTGTTTGTTGAGTAAAATTAGGGGTTGCTGATTTCACAATGTTAGGTGTTTTTGGGAACCGCTACAGGCATGGGGTTAAGGAACCCTCAACGATTATTGTTCCAAGAACCGAGTAAATTATAATTTAGAGGCAATTTACAAATAGGCAGTTTGAAGTGTGAGTATGATGATTTTGTCTGGAAATTCGGTGTTGTTACTAGGCAAGTTGTATATATTAATTCAGAATTTTGAGGTGGGTACGCAAGGGCGTGAGGATTGATTGAGGCAACCTCCTAGTCAGATAGTTAAGGTAAATATGCTATGCTGATGAGTTTTTGGAATGTTTGATCAGTAGATTATTGTTTGTTTTTGTTCCAAATTATTATCTAAGTGCCAAATTATTTGTAGATAGAAGAGACAATTTTCATAATATGGATCTTTAGTTATGTAAGTTGTGTGCATATACATTATCATATCAGTACAGGAATCCTAAATATGTTCAGAGTTACTTGATTTACATATTTTGCATAAATATATTTTATGCAAATTTTTTACAAAATTCGGAATTCGTTATTACAAATCAGATCTATTTTACATAAGATATATATTGATACAACAGATATTTACAGACATATAATTTTTATAGCATTTACATGATTTACCATGGTTCCTAGAATTTGGAAAGCCAATAAACACTATAGATATTACAGTTTATACGTTCAAATATACATATCAGCTATTAACAGTGTATATATTATGTATTTTCAGAACATTTTTTCGGTGTTATGGTTATTTTGTGGGAATCATTGAATGAAATAATAAAATGTATATATAAGACATAGTTTTTATAACAGTATCAGCACCCTGATGAACTAGTTCAAGATATTAACAGAGCACGGTACCCGTTGCTATTCAGATCAGTGACCACACATTTCAAATAGTTGTGGAGGTTTTCCGTCAACTGTGCCTGGAGAGATTTGCGACTCCCAAAAGACGGGGTTGAGGGTGGCTGTTTTTTGACAAGGAGATACCAGTATTGTGCCTTGGTCGTTGAGTGCAATGGTTTGGCTGAGGATTGGTATAGTCTACATAGACTTATCCTGTAGCCAAAAGAGTTAAGTCCCGCCTATGGGCCGCACAACCCTTCATAGAAATCATAGAATATTTGATACAACAGTATGAAAAGTTGAAAACTCGATATTACAGTTTTATGTTAAACTATAATAGATCCAAGTTTTATTGATATTGTTTTAAAAAGAAAAGAAGGAATAGGGATGGAGGGAGGAGGGTGGGCTAAGGCGACGGGGGTAGGGGGGTGAGCGGTGGGGGGAGGGACGGGCGCGAGGACGGTACTACGAGGGGCAGGCCGCAGCTTTTACCATTCACAGATATTTCCCAATAAGTTATTTATGGAGCTCAGTTGCCACACACTAGTAATAGCATATTTCCTCTTACTGAGCATTGTCTCATCCTAGTGATTTAACATTTTTCAGGTGATCAAGCTAAACGAGCAAATCAGGCTCACCAATAAAGGAATTGTTGCACTGCCCAAGTTGGGAGGTAAGTGTTTTCAAGGAGATGTGTTTTTGGGTAGTTTTCCAGGGTTTTGGTGGATGTTACTGGGAGATATGTTTTTTTGTATGTATATTTTGTGGAATTATTAAATTTTGGTATTGTGAATATGGATGTACAGTTTTATGTTTTCCCGCTGCGTAGGTCAGCAAAATGAACAAGATTTCCTCAGTGCTCATTCGAGGCCTGAGATGTTATAGTAGATAATCCGAGGGTATCAGAGTAAATTAAAGTATATAGTAAAGGTTATTGTATGTAGTAGTCGGTATAGTTTGGGGAGCAAAGCCTAGTTTCGAGGTGCCTGCAGACACAGGTGCAACTAAATAATACTAGAATATAGGAATAGATTTTGAGGTAGGATAGGAATTGGGATAGAACAGAATATCAGTGAGACAATATTGGGAAATTAGGATGAGAATTTGGGGTTTTGTTCTGCAGTCTGGAAGTAGGAATTTTGGGGTGGTTTCTGTGATTTTCTTAGGGTGACGATTTTAGGAAAACCATAGTAAACTATCGTCGATTTCTATTTCCATATGGTAGGACTAGACCCTAAATTAGTGATAGGAGGTATGGGGTATTTTAGTTAGAGTACCATTGTAAGGTTCGGATTCTCAGAATAATTTGGTATTATTGCAGGATGGACCTAGGAGGTAGTAGTGCCCACGCTAGCGGCGATAATGGAGTGGGGCTGTCTGGCATGGGAGGTGGGGACTCAGATGTTGTGTTACGTAGCGTACCTCAGCAGGTCATGGCTAAGATTGCACGGAGCTCCAAGGAGTAGGGAGGTCCATCTACTACGCAGGGGTGCAAGATAGAAAAATTCACGAAGATGAACCCTCTAGCATTTTCGGTAAACACATCTGATCCTGCAGTTGCAAAACTAGATGCATAAATTGACCGATACTACGGTGCTGCCACGTCACTGACGAGAAGAGGGTTCTTTATGCCATGTATAAGTTGGCAGAAGAGGCCAAGAGATGGTGGACGACCATGAAATTGTTAGAGAAGCAGAGACCCATCCCAGTGCCGATGACCTCGACCCGATTTAGAGACATATTCTTTGACAAATACTATTTTTCCATGGTCAGAGAGGCTAAAGTATAGGAGTTTTTTAGTTTGACCTAGGGATCATTGACAATTCAGCAGTATGTGGAAAAATTTATCGAACTATCACGATTCGCTCCATATATAGTACCAGAAGAAGTTAAGAAAGCAAGAATGTTCGAGTGGGGTTTGAGATGAGATATATACAAGCAGGTGGCAATACTGAAGATGCAGTATTTTTATAAGTTGGTTGACAGAGCTACAATAGCAAAGGAGAGTGAGCAGATAGATGTAGGAGTACCGAGCCAGAGGAAGAGACCCACACCACTAGTTTTCCTGGTAGGTCCCAGTCGGGGCCCATGGAGAGGAGTCCAATATGGAGGAGGCTAGAGACAGATGATGGGGCACAGCGATGTTCAGGGTGGGCAGATTATTCCTATCTATCCTAAAAACAAAGAAACTCTGCTTATAGCTCATAGAATATATAATGTCTATTGCATAATCTTTTAGAAATTTAGAAATCAAAACTAACTTGTTTGACACAATGAATGAAGTAGTGTTATGGCAATAGAAACTAGGACAATTCAAGCATGCCTACTATCCCAATTATCTAGAAAAATCTTGTAAAAGGCTACCAAATACAAAATTCAGTAAAGACAAGATGGGTGATGCATGCCAAAAAGAAGACAAGTAAAACCCTGCTTCACAAGAAAAATATATATCCACCAAAAGACCCCTTAACGCTTGCACCTAGACCTTATGTTGGGTCCAATAAAACCTTTAGTTTAGAGGAAAACAATATGCTTTTTGTAATAGTAAATGATTATTCAAGATTTCCTTGGGTAAGATTTATAGCACAAAGATAAGCTTGTAATCTTTTATACATTATGCAAGAAATTACAAAATGATAAAGCTATAATAAACCGTTATGAAGGACCACGGAGAGATTTAAAAAAAGGAAGCTGATAAATTTTGTAATGACCTGGAAAAATCATAATTTTGTTTTTTTTTCAGCCCCTGAACCCACACAAAATGGAGGTTGTAGAAAGGAAAATAGAACTCTACAAGATGGCAATAACAATGTTAATGACAATAATCTAAACGAATACTTGTTGGCAGAAGCGTGTAAATACAGCAATGCTACATTGAAATGGGTATCAATCGAGAAAAATGACAAAAACACCATATAACTTTGGAAGGTAGAAAACCTAATATTTCCTATTTCAATGTATTCGGATGCAAATGTTTTCCCTTAAACTAAGATTATTTAGGAAAGTTTTGATCAAGTCGGATGAAGGTGATCTTCCTAGGTTACCTACAAATAGTAAAGCTTAAAGGGTTTTATAATAAAAAGAACTTTTATACCATGAAAGGGGGGGGGGGAGGGGGTGACTCAAATACCATAACTTTTGATGATCAAAATCATGACATAAAATAAGATGATGAAAAAAAGTACTTCATAAAAAGAAGAAGACCTTGAACTAAAGAAGAAAATACTCATTATGCTCTCCAAATGAAAACCTACCGACAATCTAAACTTCCTAAGAATGACATTTGATAAAAAGGACCCAAAAACAAATCTTGTGAACATCAAAGGACTACCACTTAGCCTCACAAAATATTTGCAACCATTATGCCTTTTTATCCCAAATGAACCCAATAAATTGAAGAACCGTAAATGGATGATTCTTGGATTATAGCAATACAAGGAACTATATCAATTTGAAAGAAGTCACGTGTGACCTATAACCCAAATGATCAATCAGTCATAACGAACTAAATGTGTTAGAAATAAAAAGGATGAAAATGGAGTGTTGTAAGAATAAAGTGGGTATTTGCACAAGGTATAATCAAGAAATGGATTGTTACGAACGTAGAACGTTTGCCCCTTTGGCAGAATGAGCAATTAGGATGCTTCTATCTTATGCAGCCCATAAATATTTAATTATAAATCAAATGGATATAAAAAAGTGATTTTTAAATGGATATATAACTGAAAGTGTCTTTCCAACAACATCCAGGTTTTGAAAAGTTTCTAAATCCAAACCATGTATTCAAATTGAAAAAAACCTTTATAATTATAGTTTGAAACACTCCAGATATTAGGGGTAACATGAAGGTAGGCTTTAAGTATTCTACTTAGAAGAATCCACAGAGGAATGGTTGATAGTACTTTATTCAATAAATCAAACGAAGATATGTCTATAGTTTCAAATATCTGTTGGACGAGATTATTTTGGAGCTACAAATGAAGATATGCAAGACTTTTTGCCACATGTATGCAAAAGAATTGAAATGAGTTATGATGGGAGAATTAATTATTTTCTAGGATTACAAATTAACAAGCTAAAAAGGACCATTCAAAAATCAAAACTAAGTATCTCAAGATAATGCTCAAAATTTATATTGAACAACGTAAACCCATAGAACTCCATGAGTACATCCACAAGCCTTGATAGAGATGAAAAAGAAAACAGCATACATCACAAACACACTATAGAGGAATTATTGGTAGTTTACTATATTTAACTGCTAGTAGGTCGCTATTTATGTTTGTGTGTGCCTGTGTGCCTAATTTCATCAGCACCCTAGGAATCCCACCTCAGCCGTTAAGAGAAATTCCTTAGGTACTCTGGTCAGATCCTTGACTAGGTTTATGGTATCCAAAGGACACTGATTTTAATATGATAAGTTACTCCAATGCTGATTATGCTGCTTGTAAGATTGATAGAAAAAGTACAAGTGGCACATGTCACTTTCTAGGACAATCCTTAGTATCATAGTTCTCAAAGAAACAAAATTATATAGCCTTATCAACCGCCGAAGCTGAATATGTGGTAGCCAGAAGTTGTTGTGCACAAATCTTATACATGAAACAACAATTAAAAGACTTCAATCTTGAGTAGAAAACAATACCAATAAAGTGTGATAACACAAGTGTCATAAATATATCTAAAAACCCAATTTCACACTCAAGAACTAAACATGTAGACATAAGACATCATTTTTTGAGAAATCATGTTAAAAAACATGATATAATTCTTGAATTTATAAATACAATTGATCAATGGGCTGACATATTTACAAAACCCCTAAGTGAAGAAAGATTTATACATATTAGGAGAGAACTTGGACTAATTCATAGCAGAGAAGCATATTAAAAAAAAAAAATTCCAGCATTCCTCTGCACTTCGCTCGTCTGAACTTCACACCCCAGATGACTGAACACTGTAGCAAACAGGTTCAGATGACTGAACTTGGAACTTCAGACGTCTGGGAGGCTACTACCTCTTCAAATTCTGGACTTTAAAATCTTCACACAACTGAAGTTAATCTTCAGTCATCTAAAGTCGCGGGGTTTAAATATAACTAGCGGACTAAACCCTAATTTCAGACTTCTGAAGTTGGTTGCTCCACTCATCCAAACACCTTCCTCTCCATCGTTTCTTATTTTCACTTCAATCCAAAGCTTCTATCCTTCAAAGAATCAATCCACGAAACCTAGGGCATCTCATTCTCATACCCTCATGCCTCGAATCAAGCAAACTGCCAACAAAGGATCTTCATCGGGCAAAGATGCTCAAAACCTTGACAAGTGGCTTGTGGCTCCTCGAGCTCAAATTCGTTATCGTACTTCACTCGGTACAGTAGATCCAATCTTAGGTAAAATTCTGGATGTTTCATTCTTCAATACCGAGTTTCCAGATATCCTTCCATTATTTCATGCCATTGGTTGGTTTGATTTCATCACCCAACAACCCAAAGGATGTTTTCCCCATCTTGTCAAAATTTTCTATGCTGATATGACAAATGAAAATGGGATTATTTCTTCAGAAGTTAAAGGAAAGAAAATTTTTCTGAACTCTGAAATATTGTCTCCCATTTTTAAAATTATTCCAGGTGATTTTAACTGCCCCATGTTAGTCAATCCTGGATTCTAGATCAAGGATTTACTCCTAAAGCTTTTCTTCCAATGATCATGGAAAATGAACGTATCTATTTTTGGCATCCTCCGTTACATAAACAATTAAGCTTAAAAGGCCAAATTCTACACAAACTACTTTCAAACAATATCCTACCTAAACAAGGCTCTTTTGATCATCTTTCCTATATTGAATGTTTTGTTCTTTGGTGTCTTCTTAAAGGAAAGAAACTAGACTTGGCTAGTTTAATCATTAGATGGATGTGGACCAAACTAGAATCTTCTCGAGTTGTTCTTCCTTATGGAGGAATTTTTACTCTTCTCTTTAACCATCTTCATGTTACCAATAGTTCTGAATTCCTCATAAAAAGAACCAGATATGATCTTTTCAATGAGACTTCCCTAAAGCAAATGGGGTATGACAAGGGGAGTTCAGGATGGTACTTGAAGTCAGGAAGGACTCAACATGCAACACCAGCCTCAACAGCAGCTTTAGGTTCAGCCTCAGCCTCAGCCTCAGCACCAGTATCAACAGCAGCACAATCTTCTTCTACACAGGATCTTGGTTCATCCCATGACACTCCTTCATGGTTCTTATCCTTCCAAAAGGATTTCTCCAGTTTTTCATCTGAAGTTCACACTGGGCTTTAGAATATTAAAGAAAAAGTCACATCACTTGATAAGGGTGTCACTCATATAGAAAGATATCAGGCTAGATCTTCTAAGGGAGGTGATCCCATGGACATTTCCTTTGCTCCCCCAAGTGCAGATGATAATTCTGATAATGACTTTACAGAAAATGAAGGAGATTCTGAAGGAGAAGGAAACCAGGAAGATGAAGCCAATACTGAAGAAGAAGGATCCCAAGAATAAGAAGTAGAAGGAGATGATTCTGAAGAAGAAGGATAAGATAGTTAGGACTTCCTAACCTAGGTTGTCATGACACTTTTTGCATGTAATGAAGTATTAGAGCTACTGTTGATTCCAAATGTACCTCAGATGTTTTGTACTCATCGCACTATGAAACTTTTTGTAAGGGTACACATGAAACTTCTATGAATTGATATTTTGAGTTGATCTATAGATGCTTCTTTTGTACTAACTACATCTTGTTATGAGAGTTTTTTTTGATAAATTTTCATAATCCAATTACTCTTTTTGTCTAATGAAAAAGGGGGAGAGAGTAGAGTGGTCTCAATAAATATAAATGACATAATGGTTTTAGATAAATGACTGAATGGTTTTAGCTTACATGGATATTGATATCAGCAATAACAACTTACTATGCAACTCATCATCAATAACAACTTACTATGCAACTCATCAATTGGATAAATAAAGAATACTTAATAGATAATGATAAGCATATGATGAACTTATCTACATGGTTGTTTACATGGCTTGTTTATTAATGCTTATAGTAAGGGGGAGTACTTCATCTACATGGCTATTTACATGGCTTGCTTATTAATGCTTATAGTAAGGGGGAGTACTTCATCTACATGGCTATTTACATGGCTTGCTAATGCTCATAGTAAGTGGGAGTACTTCATTTCACATAAAACCTTTATCTTTACTCCTTGTTTGTCATCATCAAAAAGGGGTAGATTGTTGGCCTAACAAGGTCTTTCAATCAGTTTGGGTGATAACAAACAAAGGACAATTTAACTTGGAAAGGTTGAGTTTTTGTGTTTCAGGAAATATGGATCAAGTGAAGATCAAGTATGGCTCAAGTGTGGGTCATCAAGGAAGATAAACTAACAAATGATTCAAAGAGAAACTAAGGCGTTTGCAGATAAAGATAGCTCAAGCAAATATCCAAAGAACTTCAAAAGCAAAGAATGAGAATGATCTCAAGCATGGCATACAAAGTCTTAGGAAACATATTGTAAGTATTTCAAAGCTAAATATCGTTTGAAATATGTTTTGAAGCTTTTCCAAGAGATTATGAGGACCTAAAGACCTTTTTAGGATTATTGAAACAAGTTTTGTAAAAATCAGAATAAGAAAGCAAATCATTTTTAATAGAAAATATTTTTAAAACAGCTTTTTGTCTATTTAGATTTCTAAAGAATTACTTCAGACGTCTGAAGAATAAGCTCATATGTTTGAAGATTTTCTGGGACAAAACTGAAATAGGCATTTGCTATTCAGATGTCTGAACTCAACACATCAGACATCTGAACCCACTCTTCAGCCATCTGACCCTGTGTCCAGTTCCTTTTTTAAATGGTTTCAGGAACTTCAGATGACTGAACTTGACTCTTCAATCATTTGAACACTGTTCAATGGGAAAATTTTTAAAATCTAATATTTTAAATAATAGCTGTTTAAGCTCCAAATTTTCTAACAACTTGGGAAACTCTCTAAGGAAACTTTTACAACAAGGAAACTTGTTTGAAAGCCTATAAATACATGGTTTTTGTAAATCAAAACAAACCAAGCATTGAAAATCTCTCATAAGCTCTCTTGCTCTCAAAGCCTCATCTTGATCATCTCTTGCAAACTAAAAGTGCTATGATTCTGAGATTCTAGCTTATCAATTCCTAAAGTTAGATTACTGATTTCTCATCTAGAGAAAAGGAATTTGGCAAAATCCTTGTTAATCTTCAAAAGTGTATTTCTTTCTTGATATTTATCTTTTGAAGTACATAGTTTCAATTTGTACTAACCTTGTTTTTGTGTGAGCATCTCTTGTACACCAGCTTCTTGTTATTTCTCTTGTAGATTTTTGACGATTCTAGGCTGTTGGATCATTGACCAAACGAGGGTATATTGTTTGGAGAAGGTGGACTCTAGCCTTAGCAAAAGAGTGATTGTAAACAGGTGTTGTTCCGCCCAGTAAAGGAACTGCTATAGTGGAACCCTTCGGTATCTTGCCAAGGGCGAGGACATAGGCTATGTTGAAGCTGAACCTCGTAAAAACCTTATGTCTTTCTTTCTTCTTTACTTCCTATTTTTTGTACGAGCTATTGTTGTGTGATTTAAAGTGCAGGTTGTAGGTTCTAAAGTTACAAATAATGAAAGACTTTTGATATTTAGAAAGTACGTTTTGATTGACCGCTTGCGGAAACCCAAAAGGGAGTACATTGGTTAATCTGCAGAAATCTTGATCAAGAGAAGTGCATACGAAGAGGTTATCTAAAGAAGGTTGTGAACATCTATAGGGAAATTGATAAAAGTACTAAGATTCTTGCTTTAGTGGTTGAATTGTTTAAGTTTAATTGACTGGCTTATGAATTTTAAATTTCAATATTTTTAAGTGTGATTATTGGTTATTTATTGTGTTTTTCTTGGTGTCATAAGCAAAGCTCAAAAATATTAAAATTAAAAAGAATCCAATTCACCCCCCCTCTTGGGAAGCTATTCCTAATTTCAAAGGGTTTGATGTAATATTAGGTATGGATTAGCTGGTAGCCAATCACGCCAGCATAGATTGCTATCAGAAAGAAATGATTTTTAGACCCTTGCTATCAGAAAGAAATGATTTTTAGACCCCCAAGTGAGCAAGAATATGGATTTTTGGGCTCACATGTACGTGCCTCACCACAGCTAGTGTCAGCTATTCAAGCGAGGATACACATTCAAGGTGGATGCCAGGGATATGTAGCTTACATAAAAGAGTTACTTAAGGAAGAATTGAAATAGGCCGATATTCTAGTGGTCAAAGAATTTCCAAATATTTTTTTAGATGAATTACCTGGTTTACCACCAGATCGAGGGATTGAATTCATCGTGGATCTGTTACCAGGGTCGGCACCAATATCTAAAGCACCGTACAAAATGGCTCCAGCCGAACTGAAGGAATTGAAAGATCAGTTACAGGAGTTGCTGGATAAAGGGTTTATTGGGCCCAATGTGTCACCTTGGGGAGCCCTAGTTCTGTCTGTGAAAAAGGAATATGGGACCATGAGGAGGTGCAGAGATTATAGGGAAATAAATAAACTGACAGTCAAGAATAAATTTTCACTTCCTAGAATTGATGATTTTTTTTACCAACTCCAGGGGACCTAGGTCTACTCCAAAATTGTCCTTCGATCAGGCTATCACCAAGTGAAAGTCAAGGCAGAGGACGTATCAAAGACAGCATTCCAAACCAGGTACGGGCACTATAAGTTCTTGGTAATGTTGTTCACATTGACAAACGCACCAGCAGTGTTCATGGATTTAATGAATTGGGTGTTCCATCAGTACTTAGACTAGTTTGTTGTGGTGTTTATTGATGATATACTGGTCTACTCAAAGAGTCTTGAGGAGCACAAAGTTCATTTGAGACTGGTTTTGTAGGTGCTGAGGGAAAATAAATTGTATGCTAAATTCAAGAAATGTGAATTTTGGTTGAGGCAGGTTACTTTCCTCGGGCATGTGATCTTTGGGGACGGTATATTAGTTGATCCGAGTAAAATAGAGGTAGTAGTGAGTTGGGTGAGACCAGTGAATGTTCAGGAGGTCAGAAGCTTCCTAGGTCTGGTAAGGTACTACTAGCGTTTCATGGATGGCTTCTCCATATTATCAGGTCCACGGACATGACTCACGAGAAATAATGTAAAATTTGATTGGACAGATGAGTGTGAGTAGAGCTTCAAGGAGTTGAAGCGGCGACTGGTCACTGCATCGGCAATTTCTATTCCATCAAGGGAAGATGGTTTTGTGATATACAGTGACGTGTCCCAAAAAGGACTCAGGTGTGTGTTGATATAGAATGGGAGAGTCATCGCCTACGCATCTAAACAACTTAAAAAGTATCAAAAAGAACTACCCTGTGCATAATCTAGATTTAGCTGTAGTGGTGTATCCTTTGAAAATTTTGAGGCATTATCTTTATGGTGGGAAATGCGAGATCTTTACTAATCATAGAAGCTTAAAATATTTCTTCACCCAGAAAGATTTGAATATGTGGTAAAGAAGATGGTTGGAGCTCATCAAGGATTATGATTGTACTATTAGCTACCATCCAGGGAAAGCAAACGTGGTGGCTGATGCACTGAGCAAGAAAATAGTATGAGCAGCGGTGTCAGTAGTGGAGATTCAGTGCCCTATCTAGATGGATTTGGAGAGGTTAGGCATGGAACTAATAGAGGGTGATCACCAAGCATTCATTGCCAACTTGGTGGTACAGCCTACTTTGCAAGAGAAAATTAAAGCTGCATAGAAGAATGACACAGAGTTGGTAGAGTTGATAGAGAAAGTGTAGGATGAGTAGGAAAAGGAGTTTAATATTTCACAAGATGGAGCCCTAAGGTTCCGTGCCAGACTATGTGTTCCTGCAGATGTTGAGATCAGGAGGACTGTATTGGAGAAGACTCAAAGATCCCTGTACACAATTCATCTTGGTAGCACTAAAATGTATCGAGAATTTCAAGAGACTTTATGGTGGAGAGGAATGAAGAGGGAGATAGTTGAATTCGTGTAGCAGTGTTTGATGTGCCAGCAGATAAAGGCTGAGCACCAGAGGCTGGCAAGACAATTGCAGCCACTCCACATCCCTGAGTGGAAGTGGAATCACATATCCATGGATTTCGTCGCTGGGTTACCGCTGGCACTATATGGTCAAAATGCCATTTAGGTGATTGTTAATCGATTGACGAAAGCAGCCCACTTTATACCTATTAAAATTAGCTACCCTATGTAGAGACTAGCAAAGATCTATATTCAGGAGATATTTTGACCCTATAGAGTGCCAGTATCCATCGTTTCAGACTGTGACCCACGTTTTACATCACGATTTTGGAGGAGCTTACAAGAGGCTTTAGGGTCTCAATTATCATTTAGCATGGCATATCATCCTTAGACTGATGGGCAAACAGATAGAACGATCCAGATACTTGAGGATATGCTGCGAGCATGCATTCTAGCTTTTGGGGGTAGTTGGACCCAGTATATGCCGCTGGTTGAGTTTGCCTATAATAACAACTATCAAGCAGCATCAGCATGGCACCTTACAAGGCGTTGTGTGGTAAGAGGTTTTGTTCACCTTTGTATTGTGATGAAATGGGTGAGAGGCGAGTTCTAGGACCAGAGTTGGTGTAGCTGGCGTACGATAAAGTCCAACTAATTAAAGATAGAATCAATGCAGCTCAGAGTCGATAGAAAAGTTACACTGACTACCAAGAATTGGAGTTTGATGTTGAAGATTAGGTATTTTTGAAAGTAGCACCATTGAAGGGAGCTGTGATATTTGGGAGGAAGGGTAACCTGAGCCTTAGGTTCATTGGACCATTTGAGATATTAAAGAGAATGGGTCCAGTAGCCTCCAAACTAGCTTTACCGCCAGCATTGTTCAGAATACCTGACATATTTCATGTTTCCATGTTAGGGAAATATGTCCCGGACCCTTCCCATGTGATCAGTTATGCAAAGATAGAGTTCAAAGATTCACTGACATATAAAGAAACACTAGTGCAGATCCTAGATAGGAAAGAACAGGTATTGCGTACTAAGATAATTTCGTTAGTAAAAGTTTTTTGGAGAAATCATGCAGTAAAGGAGGCTTCGTGGGAACTTGAGGAAGAGATCAGACATAAATACCCACACCTATTTAGTGGGATACAGTAATAGTCAATATTGTTAAGATAATGGCAGTTTTATTTTATTCAGTGCAGAGTGATGAATGTATAGTTGTATTTTAGATTATAGGATAAGATAGTGTTTTGGTATTGGGAAAATTTTCTTTTATGAGTATATTTGTAATCTCCCAGAACTACTTAAGGAACTATGGTATTCCTCCGCTATAAGTGAAGGTAATTAATAAAATAAGTAGACAATTTTCCTTAATGGATGGTGTTCAACGCAAATAGCAAATTTCGAGGACAAAATTTTATAAGAAGGGGAGAATGTGGTAACTCAGATAATTATAGAAATTAAATAATAAAAGGAAGGGGAGGAAAAGGAAATTTCAAAGGGGGGACTCAGCAAGGTCTCATCGACGAGCGCAGCGCGTTTGTCGATGAGCGGTCTTCTTGGACATATCAATGGGGACATGTGTCTCATCAACGAGAACAGATGGCTGATTTTAGGGACTGAAATTCATCGACGAGGTCATGTGTTCATCGAAGAAATATATAGCCAAAAATTCACTTTTTAGCGAAGAAATTCATCCCATTTTACTTTCTCTCTCTAGAAAATGAACCCTCCACCTTCTCTCAAGATTTTCAGCTCTGATTCTTCCTGGTTTGACGATCAGAAGCTACCATGATGATCCTGGGGAGATTCTCTACAACCTAAATGGAACAGAATGTTGATTTGAGAAGTTTGGGCACCATCCCAATTTTAGGGTAAGTAGAATATTTAGGTATTTCCAGTATTACCAAGTTTATTTGAGCCCAGATTTTGTGTTGTATGAGAATATACTGGTGTTTTGCGGAGTAAAATTAGGGTGTTATGATTTCAGGGCTAGGTATTTTTGGGACCCTGCAGGCATGGGTTGAGGACCTCAGCGGATATTTTTCTAAGAATTCAGGTAAATTATAGTTTAAGAAATTACGAATAGGCAAATTTAGGAAATGTGAGTATGATGATTTTTTGGGAAATTCATTATTTTACTAGGGAATTTGTATATATGTAATTACAGGATTTTGAGGTTGGTAGGCTGAGGGCATAAGGATTGAATTGGAGGCAAGCCTCCCAATTAGATAGGTAAGGGAAATATGCTATGTTAGGAATTTTGGAATGTTTATCAGTAAATTATATGTTTTTTTCTAGATTATAATCTAGTATGCAAATTATTTGTATATTAGAAGATACAGTTTTCGGAATATGGAATCTTTATTTATGTAGTTGTGTGGCACGAGACATTATCAAATCAGTATAGAAATCCTATAGTTTTCAGATTACTATGATTTACAGTATTTTAAGAGGAAATATGTTTTATCAGATTTTACAAAATTATGAATTGCAGTGTATATATAGTCAGATATATTTTACAGATAGATATTATATAGACAGATATATTTTACAGACATATATTATACAGACAGATATTTTATAGCATTTACAGATTACCATAATTCCCTGAATTTGAAAGCCATAACACTATAATATTACAGTTTATACAATTCAGATATTACAGATCAATTATTATAGCTATTACAGTTCAGATATTAAAGTATTTTCAAAATAGTTTTCGGTGTTATGGTTATTTTGGGAATCATGATGAAACAGTAAGATGTATATATAGAAAATAGTATTATACATTATTAGACCCTAATGAACCGGTTCAGATATCGGCAGAGCACGGTACTGTTGCTATTACAGATCAGAGTGCAACCATACATCTCAGATAGTGTGTGTAGGTTTCTGCCAGCCGTGCCCGGAGAGATTGCAAACTCCCTAGAAGACTGGGTTGAGGTGGCCAATTTGACAGGTAGATACCAGTAGCGTGCCTTGGAGTGATTGTAGATGGCCGGGCTGAGGATTGGTAGAGTTACAGATGACTTATCCTAGTAGGCCAACTAGAGTTAAGCCCCGCCTACGGGCGGCACAACCCTGTCATGAGGGGTTAAATCATAATGTACAGTTTTCTAAGGTAAATATCACAGTTATGTATATGTATACATGTTGATCTCATAGGTCACACCCGGTTTTGATAATGACAAATAAACAAGTATTTGATGGCTATCTAGTTCATGTGCAAGTTTATATTAGCAAATACGCTGGCACATGAAGTAAAGCATGAAGAGCTTGAAGATCATTTTATTGTATTTCGTTATTATTCAATTTGGGTCTGTAATAGTAACATGGAGAAAAAGGTCTGTAATAAATCTCTGCATATATCATGCATATAGGATAAACTCTATGCTCAATAGACCTTAGTGAGACCTTAAGTCCCAACACATATACACAAATAGTCTCCATAATCACTTGCACTATCAGGGGATTGAATTGAAATAAATTGGACTTATTAGGCAATTTTGAGAGAGCTCGGGCAACCAAACCCTTTGTGTTCAAAACACATTAGGCGCCCGAACCGTGGACAAGTCAACATGTTGACTTGGATTCGAGCGGCCGAATATATTTGACTGCTCCATCCACAGGCGACCGAACCACTAAGGTGATCATTCTCACCAACTCAGCCAACCGAACCTCACGTTCATTTTACCCTCGGGTGACCGAACACTTGAGTTTGGTCAACCAAAGTATAGACCGAGCAACCGAAACGCGGCCAGAATGATTTTCACCTTGGGTTAGCCAACCGAGCCCTGATTCGAGCAACCCAAACCTTCAAAAGTGGCTTTTTTGACTGAGTCTGTTTGGGCGACCGAACCAAGGTTTAGCCACCCGAAAACTCTTGGGTTGCTTATTTTTTTTTACCGAGGTTAAAAGGCTTAAACATGGTTAAAATTTGTAAATCGGTTTCAAACAATTCTAATAATGCCCTACATGTCCTAAATGGTCATAATTTGCCCAACTTCTATATATAGGGCCTCATTTGTATGGATTAGCAATTAATTAAGAAAATCATTAGTGCAAAATCCTCTCAAACTCAAAATCCTATTTTGCCTATAATACTTCCAAACACTCTCATACCTTCATTCCTCTTATCAATCTTAGCTTTGTGAGAGTTCTTGCTTGTGTTAACACTTAGTATAAATTGCTTGATACTCCCATTATTCTTGTTTGATTGATTGATTTATTTAGGGGAGTTAAGTAAGGTTTATCCCACAAATTTTATTTAATAAATCTTGTGTTGGGAAAAACCTAATAGCTTGAGGATCTTTGCATTGTCATTGCAAGATTCCTATAGCTATATTTTGTTGTGCAAACATTTTTACAAGTTATATTATTCTTTCAAACAACTCTTGAGCATATTTCATTGAAGAAAATATTTTTGAGTTGATTTGAATATTGTTGCAGCATCTTTGAAACTCTGATTCATTATTAAGATTTGATATAACTTGTTTAAAAGAAATAGCATGATTAGAACACTCTTAAGCATTCTTGCAATCATATCTTATTGAGTATGGCTTGCACAAAAATACACATCACTGAGCTTACATTTACCTATATAGTTGATGTGCATTTGATTGATTACATTTGGTACATATTTGCTTGATTGAGAAGCATAATCATTGCACCCTATTATATTGATATATATGTTGTATTCCAGGCATGGCTTGAGGGGGCGGTAATCTAGCCCAATAAGGATTGGTTGTAAAGGTTAAGGTCAGCCCTGCGCTAATTGACCTGGTTGTTTAGGTGCCGCTCCACCCGTTAAGCGAGCTTATAGTGGTAATCCTTGTGCTTATGAGCCAAGGCGAGGACGTAGACAGTTTGTCGAACCTGGATAACATTTCTGGGTGTCATCTCTATTTACTACTTTGTTGTGCATACTTAGCTAAATTATTTATGCAGTTTAATTTCTGCTGTATATTTATATTCATTTACTTATCTACACTAGATTGACCCTAGGCTTGTGTAATACTGTTGTTAGGGGATTGACCGAGGGGATAAAATTTGAAAATACCAATTCACCCCCCCCCCCTCTTTGGATTACGGTAAAGCTAACAATACAGATTTACAGAATATCAGTAGATATATTATGATACTATAAGTATGAAAAGTAGAAAAATCAGATATTATAGTTGTATGTTAAACTAGAATAGATGCAAGTTATATTGTATATTGTTTTACCAACTTTTAAAGTTTCAGATATTTACCAGTATAGTATTTATGGAGCTCAGTTGCCACACACTAGTAATAACATATCTTCTCTTACTGAGCGTCGTCTCATCCCAGTAATTTAACATTTTTCAAGTGATCTAGTTAGACGAGCAGATCAGGCTCACTGATAGAGGGATTGTTGCACTGCCCTAGTTGTGGGGTAAATGTTTTTATGGAGACGTGTTTTTGGGTAGTTTTCTAGGGTTTTGGTGGATGTTACTGGGAGATGTGTTTTTGTGTATGTATATTTTGGGGAATTATTGAATTCTAGTATTGTAAATATGGATGTACAGTTTTATGTTTTCCCGCTGCGTAGGTGTGCAAAATGAACAAGATTTCCTCAATGCGCATTTAGGGCTTGAGATGTTATAGTAGATAATCCAAGGGTATCAGAGTAAATTAAAGTATATAGTAAAGTTTATTCATTTATTTAATAAAAAAATGGTATAGATTTTCAAGTCGTTACAAAATGTATCATCATATTTTTATACAAAGATTATACTTTTGCTATTGCAAAATATTTTATTGAACACGTCACATATACTCCATTGAGCTTCATATTATATTTTGTGAGAGTGCTTAGGAGTTTATTGTACTCATTAGCTTGTTAAGAAGCAATCTGACTATATCCAAATTTATTTTTTATCACTTCTATTTATGGTTCGGGTTATTAACCGGGGAGGAGGAAGTTGTGCCTCTTGTAAGCAGCAGAGTAGAAGGAAGTTGTGCCTTTTGTAAGTAGTTGGAGTAGGAGGAAGTTGTGTCTCTTGTAAGCAACGAATTGTAACGGGAAGCTACGCCCAAATTTAAGGAGCGGATTAAGGGAATCCTTGGGTAGTTTGCCTAAGACGTAGGCTAGGTTTGGCTGAACCTCTTTAAAAGTCTTATGTTTGCGCTCTCTCTCTCTCTATCTCTCTTTATATTTTCGCACTTGTGTTCATATTTGATCTGTTATGCATGTTATATATACTAGCGTATCTAAATATCTTAAAATATTGAGACTAAAGATAGGACATACGAAGAATTTTTTTAAATACCTAATTCACCCCCCCCCCCTTCCTGGGATTACACCTAAATTCACATTTGGTATCAAAGCCAGGTTATATAGACTTAACCGTTTTTGTAAAAGATCACGATGGCTCATGTTGGTGTATCCCCATTTGGTGAGGGACGATCTTATTTTAGTCCTCCAATATTTTGCGATGAAAATTTTTCGATTTGGAAACTAAAAATGAGTGTTTTTATAAAATTAATGGATTGGAGGGCCTGGCAAGTTATTGTTAAAGGAATTTACATGCCAATAACTGAAAATGATATGCATGCAAATTCAAATGCAATGGATATATTATATCGTGCATTAGATTCTAATAGTTTTCATGAAATTATGGTATGTACATGTGCGAGAGATATTTGGGAAGAACTTGACAGGAGATATGGAGAGACTAAGAAAGAAGTGTCCACCACTGCTGAGGCTTTATGCTCAAACGTGCAAGAAGTGGTAATTCATGAACAAGCTAAATTAATCAAGGAGAAGGTGCATGTATCTCAGCCTATTTTAGTTAATGATTCACTTAGTGATTTATGTGATGATTTTTGCGATAAATCCTATGAAAAATCATGTGATGATGAATCATGTGTTATAAATCATTGTTGATAACTCTGATAATGATTCATGCAATATTTCATGTGATCATTTTAGTGAAAAATCTTGCATTGAATCTTGTGATAAATTTGTTCATAAAAGCATGTCCTCTAACGTTAAACTAGAATTTGCCTGATTTGAAATACATAAATTTCTAGTTGGGATGTCCAAGAAGAAATTATTTTTGAAAAATGTGAATAAAAAGCTAGCAAAACATCTAGAAGAATTAAATGATTATCATGCTAGTCTAGAAAAGAAGAAGATCAAAAAGATATTGAAAATTATTTGCATAAAGGAAAATATTGGGGATGATTCTAAAATTGCAAATGAAAAGAATAATCATAATAAACTCTTAGGAGTTAAACGAAATAAATATTTTAAAAATGGTTCGCCTCATAAATCCCATAGTTATTTTTATGCTTTTTCAAGTAAAAATACACATAGTCTTTCACATGTATATAAAGTGTGTCTTTATTGTGAAAGAAAAGGGCATATCTATTTTACTTGCCTATTTAGAGGTGCCCAAGTCAAAGACAAGAAAACGACACGGGCAACCAAGAAAGGTTCCAATTGGATTTACATGGTCATTTAATTCTTCCTTTGTTCTTAGGACTAGTTATAGTGTAAGTGATAACTAAAAGGCTTGGAAAGTGGAATGTGCTTAAAATGAAAAATCTTAGTATATGCATACTAAGAATTTTACAAGAAAGTTAAACCAATATGAAAACTCAAATAATATATCCAATCTGAACTTAATGCATATATATTATAATGATTGGGTAAAATATAAAAATGTTAGTTAAAGCATGCTAACTTTGATTTGTTCAAACTAAAAGGTTAAAGGCTTAACTAGCTAAAATATTAGGAACATTATACTTATGAAATGAGTAACATAAGTCATAATATTGAAGATTAAATCCACTTCCAAATGGACAAAACACTTTTTCTTGGAAAATAATTCTTATTGCTTAACACATGCTTAAATATTAAAATTTTAAGTTAAGTAGATCGTGTCCATTGCATAAGACTGAGCCTTAGGAAATAAATCATATACTAAGCATCATCTAATGCTTAGATCAGTCATCACTCTAGCCACAAGCACTAATAATCTTAAATTTCATATCTATCAAGTGCTTATTAAAAGACATCTTGTTATAATCAAATCAGGGGAATTCTCTAAGGGAATCAAATTGTTTATCAAGACATTTTTAATAAATATTCCATTTGTGCTTAAAATGTAAAATTCCCTAATTTTGATTTGTGATTAAGTCATTTCCTCCACAAGAAATATTTACCATACCACAATCATATCCGGTAAAGATTCATCTATCCTTGACTCGTTCCCTTACTTAAAATTGAGATCATACTTGTGGGATAACGTCCAATGGTGTGATAATCAAAAATACCCAAAGAGTAGTATTAAAAAAAAATTAATATTCTCCCAAATTACTCTTTGCCTAAGTAGTTGGATCTATTCACTTACACAAAATATTTTGAATATTGTCCACTCATAATGAATATTCTTTTGAACTTAATGATAATTTAATTGTTAAGAGCATTTGTCCAATCTCATTTCACAAGCTCTCAAACCTCAAATCAAATTTATTAGAAGCTTTTTGAATATGTCAAATGGCTAAGTTATTTGCAATAGGTTTCAATCTATATGAAAATGCAAATGACTAGGAAACCTATGCGTTGAGATCCATAAGAAAAGAAGCAATATAGGCTTATGACCCTGAAGAAGAATTGTCTATGACTTTTTGGTCCTCTAAGCCAAAGCAGGTAAAGCCAAGTATAAATCATTGAAAATCTTAGTACACTCGGCTAAACTGGTGAAGAATGATTAAAAGAAAAAGGCATAAGACAATAATAAGTGCATAACTGAGGGAGAGCAAATTAACTTGAAAGTACTATGGCTCTGAAAAATAAGCATAATCACATTTGGTATCATATTCTGTATTTACATTTGGTATCAAATAATGAATGGTATGTGTAAATTCTTTTATGCATATTTGATGCAACTTGTTAACCACATAAATTTTTTTAAACTATACTAAACTAAACTTGTTGCATGCTTGAAAATATTTAGGGGAGCTGAGCTCCATCCCTAGAGAAATAGCATAAAGAACTCATGTGCATCATGGTATAGCTATAGTTGGTCTAAGTTATTCTAAAATGATTGTTTATACGGCTTGGAAATATTAGTGAAATTAATCTTTGATAAGTATAAGCATTTCATTTCATCTAAGCAAGTATTCAAACTTATAGGGGGAGCATCGAAAAATTATTTCCTATCTTATTATACTCACCAATATTTTTATGCTTAAATATGCATTGAACTTTTTGTGGCATGTACTTAATTATGATTATTTTATTTAATACTCTAGATGAAAAATATATTGCTTTACCACAACTTCCTTGAGTTAACCATATGATCTTGTTTTAAAATGTGTTGATATTATTAGGATATGTATGGTTAGTCTTTCTGGTTATATTTCTTTTCGGAATGTACTTAAATGCTTAACTAGAAAGATGTGTGTTTGCTTAAGCTTGAATTATAGTTTCTTTTTTAGCAAGCATCATCCCCATTGTTAATTGATAAATATCAAAGGGAAATCTTTTCAAATCAAATTTTTTATGGCAATGACTATTTTTCCAATAAAATTCTTCCTTCTCTTGCTTTATTCTTTATATATATGTTTTTGAATTGCATAACTAATTCAGTGAATGTTCATAACAATGCATGCAAACTAGATAGACAAAAATCGTGCTCAAACCTACTATTTTGCTATCATATGCCGTATGTTTTTAAATTCTAATCTTTAACAGGTCTTATGATATAATTTTTTTAAATTGAAATGGTTCGTAGATATTTCTGGTCCAACTATGTTTAACATGTCATTTTAATTTTTTTAATGGTCAGTTATACTATTTGCATGAGCTTAAATGCCAAAAAGGGGGAAAGTTTTTTTGAGCTAAAATAAAAACTGTTTCAAAAAGGAGGAGTTCTCTTTTTAAAACTAAGAAATTTTTGTTTTATACTTAACTTAACCCTTTTGCTAATGCCGAAAAGGGGAGAGGATTGTTGAGAAAAATGATATACTCCTTGCGTTTTTAAACGAGCTTTAAATTTTAAATGAGATATGTGTTTATGCTTTATTGCTAACTCTAGATGCATATTGAGCTAAATTTAAAATTCTTAACTTGAAATATCTCAATGTCTTCTCTCTGGATATGATTGAATTACAATGTCTATTTTAATTTATACATTTTGCTCGTGTGTTTGTCATCATCAAAAAGGGGGAGATTGTTGACTTTTTGAGTCCGATTCCATTTTGATAATGACAAAATACAAATATCTCATCTGTGCATTTAGTACTTGAACAGGTTTATACTTTAAGCACACACACATGGCAAAGCAAAAATGGAGGCCGTAAAGAACATAAAACTCACATATCTTGGCCCATTCCATAGAGAATTCATTAGCAAATGAGTGAAGACATAGTCTTATTTTTGTTGTATTGTTTTAGATTATATTTGTATATCCATGCTCACGTGATATAGTTGGAAGCTCAAAATGACATATAGATTGACTTTAGGATGCATTTTTTTTTCATGACATATTTATACGCATTGACTTTGTAAAGACCCAAAAAATTTAAATGACTAAAATAATTAGGGAAAATAATAAATAAAATTAATTAATTAATTAAAATTATTAATCAACTAATTAGTTAAATATTATTAATTGATGTATTAAATAAATAAATAAAAAGAAGTAGTATGAAAGAAATAAAAAAAACTAATTGAAGTATGATATATATATGTAAAGGGGTTAACTTCTTGAAGGAAAAGCTTCAGGAAGAATTCACTTTCTGTAGAGACGTATGCCGCACGCCAACCCCCCTGAATTGTTTTTCCTGCGCCCAATTGCTTCTCCATCTCCGTCTCTCTCTCTCTTTCTCAATTTCTCGACGAGTTTGTGGCAGATCAGAAAACGGAAGGTGCCGTTGGGTTCCTAACTCTGCCACCGACATTTCTATTGGAGCAGATTTGTCATGGGAATGGCTTAGGCACTACTCTTGGGGAAAGGTAACTTTTCTCCATTTTCCCAATTTCTCTATAAATATGCAGTTAAATCGACGATCGGGTACCACCACATGGTCCTAGTCGCGATTGTCGTCATTTTGACGTAGGTATACTTCTAATTGGGGTTTTCTAGGCCCACTCCAAAGTGAGAGTAGGATTTGGAAAATTTGGCAAAATGGTTATATTTGCAGGTATAACTATTTATTTGAAAATTAAGGCCCTCGAAAATATTTAAATAGTATTTTATTTAGGAATAATTTAATGAAACTAGGGTTTTTGAATCAGGGTCAGGGTGAGCACTGTGGGCATTTGTGTGGATCCCTGTTGGCGTAGTCCAAGAAATCAGGTAAGTGGAAATTATATATTAAATCAGATTTTATTAAATTAAAGGTAATAATTTATGTTATATTATATTTATGTTTTGGTGTGAATTATTAAAATGCCAACCATGTAAAACTATGACCTATGACCACTTATTTAGTTATGTATTTGTGGAAATGAACTGAAGAAAGTGGAGGAATTTTCTGGATATTTATGTAAGAAATGGAAATTGTATTTTCAGCTAAATGTGGGTTGGCCTATTTTATAGGAATATGTATGAATTTTACTGTTAAATGGTGTGGCATGAGATTTTGTGCACATATATGTTAAATGTATGAGATGCAGACTAAGTAAGTAAAACATTGAGAAAAAAATATGAAATGGACTATGTTGCTTGTGTATGTTAAATGCAACCATGTAAACGTAAGACAGCTAAAAGACAGTCATGTTAGCAGATCTAGCACACTTTTGTGTAGACTAACTGATGATAGCTAAAAGGAGCTGTAAACTAACTGATGATGCTAAAGACCAGCTGTAGTACAAAGGAAATGAAATGAAAATGTTATGCAATGACTATGAAATGACCATGATATGAAATGACAAATGTGAACGATGAAATGTTGAAGATCACGTAAAGTGAAATGCAATGAAATGTAGACATTATGAACATGAATAGATGTGTATGATTGAATAATGATAAAAAGGATAATGTATTATGATACTAGAAGTACCTATGTACATAAAACATGTTATGACTAGGCGAGGCATACTCTTTACCTAAGAGCTTGCTGAGAAATGCGAGTGCACTAGTAGCTTCAGATGTGGCAGCAGCTGCATAACGCACTAGGGTAGAGGGAACTTACTTGTATAGGCGGGTGGATTTCCCTATCCTTAGGGCCTTTGCCGGTAAGCTATTGTTGAACTGTGTGAGTACGAGATCAATCTAACACTTGAGGGCTTACTGAGTAAGGTGAGTGCCCTAGTATGTTTTAGTTGTAACCCTAGGGTTGCCTGAGTATCGAAGTAGAGGGGTGCTACTTGTATGGGCGGGTAATCACCCCTATCCTTGGGTAATCTCGCAGGTTAAACCTTTACATGTGATTGTTTAGATTCAGAGAATGATTTCAATGTTTATGAAAATGTTTTACAAATGTTATTAAAATGATATTTATATGCCTCATGTTAGCCACACACTATGTTTATTATATTATTTCTTCCCTTTCTAAGATGTGTCTCACTCGAATATGATGATTTCTTTTTAGAACATCCTCGAGGTCGAGCTTAGAGAGCTCAAGGGTATTTAGCATTTTTTAGGAACATAAAGATAAAGGGTATATGTTTGTTAATACTTGGGGGTATATATATTTTATGTTTATATCGTTATGTTTTAAGTCTGTTGAGAACGAAATGGTTGTGAACATACTGAAATGTTTTGGAGATATATGTAATTATGGATATGCGGGTGTTGAAGGATATTATGGTCTATGGATAAAACTAGGAAACTCTGGTATTATCTGTATGATTGAGGTTCATAATTGTGTTTTCCGCTGCGTATGTATGGTTTAATTATGGAATATCAGGGATTTTATCAGGTATAACGCATCGAACCTGAGTTTAAGGGTACGTGGTGTTACAGACTTAGGTTGGATAGGGCTAAATAGCAGGCAGCTTGTAAAAACCCCAAAAAGAGATATAAAAGATTAGTGGATTGATTTCCAAAAAAATAAAAATAAAAAAAATAAAAAAATAAAAAAAAATAATTAATTAATTAATTGAATTTAAAAGAAAGAGAAAAAGAAAAAAAATTAATTAAAATTTATTTTTATTTTATTAATAAAATATATTATTATTAATATTAATTATATATATATATAAAAATCTAACATCCTGAAGCTTCTTTGAAGCTTCAAGATGAAACTTTATTTTAAAAAATTTTTGTCTCTTCCTACAGCCCCCCCCCCCCATCTTCTTCTTCCTCTTTCTTTTCTTTTCTTTTCTTTATTCAGCACAGCACTGAACTCACTCTCTCTCTCCTTTCATTCTCTCTCCCTCTCTCCTCGATTTCGTGACGGATTTTCACCCGATCGAAAATCCGAAAATACCACTGGACTCCATTCGCCGCTGCCGTCATTTCTACCGGAGCGGATCGATGGTAGGAGCGGCGTAAGCGTATTCCCTGGGGTAAGCCATTTCCCCCTTTTTCTTTAATTTCTTGCAAAATATAAGCCCAATTGACGAACGGACACCACCACGAGAATCTAGGGATGATTCTCTACAAGTCTAGTGGGACGGAATTCTCGTGGGGGTGTCGGGCCAAAACTCCAAATTTGGGGTGCGGCGATTATTAAGGGGCTTATTTTTAATTAATTAGTATTAATTTAGAAATGCTAAAATATTAAGCATTTGAGACTGAAGTAGGATTTCTGAAATTTAGGACTCGGGTGAGCGCCGCGGGTGTAATTTTGGGACCTGCAGGAAAAATTTAGAAAATTAAGTGGGGGTGTTAAATAATAGTTTAAATATTAATTTGAGGTATATAGAGTCTAGGGAAGGTTAGATGGGTATTATTTTGGAGAAATAGATTAATTAATTTGGAGAAAATTTAAATTGCAGGAGTTGAATCTCAGACGCCAAGGGCGTAGAATTTGGGATTCTAGCGAGACTCTCAGTAAGTCAGGTAAGGGGAATAAATTATAGTAGTGTTTTTAGAATTATTATTTGAATGAATATGTGAAATTGAGCATATGATATTTTGTTTGAAAATTATTATGATATAAATATCAGATAAATTGTGTGGCATTTGAGTAATTGTAAACTGTGATATTTTGGAGTGTAAAATATAATAATGTGTAATTTCTGAGAAAATATTGAAATGAGAATTACTGATCTGATTAGTGAAAAATAATGTAATATGGTATTATTATATGAGTAGAAATGTTTTGCCTGGAAAATGGGATTTTGTGAATTATTGATATTGGAAAATAATGAAATGTGGTATTTATTTGTGAGTGGAAATTATTTGCATGAGAAATGAATATTTTGGGAAAATGTGAAAAATACATGAAATATGATATATGATATTACGAGATGATGAAATGTGCACAGAAAAAGATGAGAATATTTATATTGAACTGAATTGTGATATACTGGAATATAATTGATGAAATGCCAATACTGCATAATGATTGCAGGTATGTGGTGGTAAACCCTGTTGGATGGTTATGATATTCAGCACGGTACCGTTGCGAGTGGTGTTAGTGCAACCACACGGACTCTTGGAGCGTGTGGTGTGATAGTCGACTGTGCCATTGTGTAGGGTTGTTGGGCCCCCTGAGTCCGGATCAGGGTATTAGGCCGGCCAGTCGTACTACAGACGCGATATGTGATATGATATTTGATCTAACCGGGTCAGCCAACCGCAGTTAGATCCAGCCTTCGGGCCGCACAACCTTGACCATGGGGGGAAGCATGGCGTGTATAGAAAGATCCTCAGGGTCGCTATGAGTTACAGACGCGATGTTGGTATTTGATACCGAGGATACTCATGAGCCGGAAGGTAAAGTGGAAATGAAAAGTGAAAGAATGATAAAATTGGCCAAAATGAGAAATGAAAGAAAGAATGGAAATTGAGAAATAAAGAATGATAAAATTGAGAAATGGAACAGTGTGAGTTAATAATATAAATAATTAAAGCGAAGTGAAACTCTTCGCCTGAGGGCTTACTGAGTAAGGTGAGTGCCCTGATGGGTATCAGATGTGGCTATACCCGGCTGCATAACGTGTTAGGGCAGAGGGAAGCTACCTGTATGGGCAGGTAATCTTTCCTATTCTCAGGAACTTCGCGTGTAAATATGTGTTGGAAATCATTAAATTTGATAAATGATTTTTAAGCTTATAAAAGCTTGTGTTGTATATTTATATGATTATGTGTTTGTGAATATTAGTGTATTTTCTCAAATGAAATGGTGATTTGAAAAGTAAAGTGTATTATAATTTTACTCATTTGGCCACACACTGTAAATAATCTATTCCTTCTTACTGAGATGTGTCTCACCCAAATTATCTAAATTTTTCAGGGAACAGAGATAGGCCAGGTGGTAGAGCTCCGTGATCATAGGGAGCTGGGACCCTGAGATACAGGGTGAGTTTTGACTAGGAAGGTGTGGTTTCCTAGGATTGTATTATTTTTGGGTATGAGATAGTGTTGTGTATTTATGTATGTTGATACTCTGGGTATTGTATTCTGACTTATGTGTATATACTGGCTTCTGCTGTTAGGTTGTTTAATAAAATACTTTTTACCCGGTATCCAATGCGGGTCGGGGCGTATGAATGGTACTAGGATTGTTGACGTGGCCGATTTGTGGATGTTGTGGATTTATGATGTGATTATTTATTTATTAAAAGAAAAAAAATTGTACGAAAATCGGGGCGTCACAGAGCTTGTCAACGATTCCCCTGGTCTCATCGAAGAATGACTGAAGGCCACTCATCGTCGAACGCTCTGCTCTCATCGACGAGAAAATACCGAGACCTCAAAATCTCAGACAGGGCACTCGACGATAAACTCCTAGTATCATCAACGAACGAGTGAAAGACACTCGTCGACAAATGTGTCCACTCGTTGACGAGTATGTCGCGAAGACTGATGCTCCAGCGCTGAATGGGAAAATATTTTTAATTAAAATACCTATTTAATGATCCAACGGTTGGGGAGCGTCTAGATGTCAAGGATGCCTATATATATATATCAACCCTAAAACCTAGTTTTATAACTTTTGCTAACGCTCCATTGCATTCAGACATTGTTGACTTTTTTAGTCCTATCTCATTTTGATTATAACAAATACAAAGTATCTTACCTGTGCACTTAGCTTATGAATAAGAACTTACTCTTAGCATGCACGGATGGTGAGGGAGCAATGAAGCCATAAGGACTATTGACCCAATGGGTCATATCCTGGTTTTGATAATGAAAAATACTCAAGTGTTTAACGGCTATCTAGTTCATGTGCAGGTTTATATTAGCAGATACACTGATGGCACGCGAAAGCTTGAAGCCAGAAGACCTTGAAGATTAGTTGATGATGTAATTTATATCATCATTCAATTCGGGTCTGCAATAGTAAATAGGAAAAAGGTCTGTAATATTTAATGCATATCATGCATGTAGGAACTACAAGCTCAAAGACCCTAGTTGGACTTTAGGTACCCACACTGACCATAAAAAGACCTCAGGGATTGGTTAACTGATGCCTTCGATGTCCTAAAGAAGACCTACACTGACCTTAGGACTCCCTATAATTTATAAAAATATGCCCTATAGTATTAAACATTAATCATTATGTGAATAGGGTCAATATACATAGGGAATAGAACCGAAGTGCATTAAAAATGCATGTTTGGTCGACCATACTTTCATAATGTAAATCTATCGGTCGACCGAACCAGTCAAGCGGTCAACATTTTGACCATAGCTCGTCGATAGTACTGTACCAAGTTCATATGACTTGGTCGACTAAACTCTCACCGAGTCAACCTTTGACTCCTCGATCGACTGACCAAATTTAAATAGGCAACGCCTTGGTCGACCGAACCCCCACGTGGGAGAATCCAATGCCCTGGTCAATCGAACTTCATAATTCAAAATCACCTGGTCGACTAGACCACGCGAAAATGGAAAATCGCCCTTGGGACAGTAAGTCCGGTCGACCGAACTCTCAATTCAAATTTCTCCCGGTCGACCGAACTTGGTCACTTGGTCAATTGAACCTCATGTTCGGTCGACCAATGCTCTCGGGTTGGATAATAATTTTTACCGCAGTTAAAGTTTTTAAACAGGGTTAATTGTATTAAAATGTTTTAAAACAATAATAATAACCCTATATGTCCCCCAATGGCTATAATTCTTCCCATTTCTATAGATAGCCTTTCATTCGCAAAATTAAGGTGGGATTAGGGTTTTAGATTAGCAAAAAATTCTCTGAAAATTTTATTACCCAAAATCTTCCCTACACCCGTATTCTTCATACTCAAAGTCATATATTCTTCCATTGATCATTCTATTGCAAAACCCTTTTGAGAAGGAGTATTTTGAGTTGTTCCATATAGTTCCTACGTGCTTATACTCTCATATAAGTGCATTGATTTTTTATTTTAGTGAGAGTAAGCCTAGAGGTGTTCCCAATGATTTAATTCATAAAATCATTTGTGGGAAACCTTCTTAAGCTTGTGAGTCTTTGCATTCTCATTGCAAGACTCAAAAGCTTGTCTTGTGTTGTGAAGAAAAGTATTTTTGACAAAGCTTGTTTTTCAAAAATATCTCTTGTGCTTGAGCTTTTGAAAATCTTGTTTGAGATATTTGATTTTCATATTGAAGGTTAAGCAAAGATTTTTTTTAACGATTTAATTTGATAAATCTTGTGTGGGAAAAATCCTATAGCTAAGTGGGTCTTTGTATTGTTATTGCAAGACTCATTTGGGCTTGTATTTTGTGTGTGCAAAAATATTTTTACTAAATTCTTTTTTAAATATCTCCTTGTGCTAGAATATTGAAAAAGCATTGTTTAGAGATATTTAGAAAACCCTTAGTAGTTGTTGGCCTAGCAAGGTCTTTCAATTGGTTTTGGTGATAACAAACAAAGGATGATTTAACTTAAAAAAAAAGTTGAGTTTTGATGTTTCAGGAAATATGAATCAAGTGTGATTCAAAGCAAAGCTCAAATTTAGATCAAGTATGATTTATGAGAAGAATAAGTGTAAGTCAAGTATGAAGATATCTTCTCAAAGATTCATGAAGGGTCTAATATTGTTGAAGCTCAAGAAAATTGTTTAAAATATCTCAAGAGATGAGAGGACTCAAGCTTGAAGACCTAGGAAACATATATGTAAGTATTTCAAAAGGCAAAATATCTTTGAAATATATTTTTAAGCTTTTTCTAAGAGATTATTAATGCTTAAAGACTTATTTAATCAAATATTTATTTCATGAGAGAACAAAAGAGTTTTTTTTTAAAAGAAAGTAAAGAAGACTGAAGTAGAGACTTCAGTTGACTGAACTTTTCAGTTCAGATGACTGAAGTAAAGACTTCAGTTGACTGAACATTGAGTTCAGACATCTGAAGAATTACTTCAGTCAACCGAAGAATAAGTTCAGCTGACTGAAGAATTTTTAGAACAGGCAGAGAGTTGCAGCAGTAACTTCAGTCAACTGAACTTGCAATTTCAGTCATCTGAACTCTGACTTCAGATGACTGACCCTGTATCCTGTTTTAATTTTTGAAAGTATAAGACACTTCAGTCGACTGAACCTGTGACCTCAGTCAACTGAACCTGCGATTTCAGTCATCTGAACTCTGACTTCAGTTGACTGACCCTGTATCTAGTTCAAATTTTTAAGGGTTTAAGGAACTTCAGTTGACTGATCACGATACTTCAGTCAACTGAACACTATTCAACGAACAAAATTTTAAAATTCTTATTTTTAAAATATAGCCGTTTGAAACCCAAATTTTATAAACAACTTGGGAAACTTTTTAAGGAAACTCTTACAACAAGGGAACCCACTTGAAAGCCTATAAATATATGGTTCTTGTGAATTAAGAAATTATTCAAGTATTGAAAACTCTCTTAAAGCTCTCTTGTTCTAATATCTCTTACTCAATCTCTTGCAAAGCTGAACGTATTGTTGTTCTGATATTTTGTTCATCAAATCCTGAAGAATTACTGATTTCTCATCTGGAGAAAAGGATTTTGGTGAATTCTTTGAAAAGCTTCAAAAGTTTATTTCATTGTTGATATTTTATCTTTTGGAGTACATAGTTCTTATCTGTACTAATCTGCTCTTTGAGTGAACTTCTCTTGTACATCAGGTTTTAATATTTCTTTTGTAGATTTTGAACGTTTCCAGGCTGTTGGAGCGTTGACCAAACAAGTATATATTGTGTGGAGAAGGCGGGCTCTAGCCTTGACCAAAGGAGTGATTGTAAATATGTTTTGTTCCACCCGGTAACGGAACTACAATAGTGGAAACCTTTGGTATTTTGCCAAGGGCGAGGACGTAGGCTGCGTTGAAGTCGGACCTCGTAAAAATCTTGTGTCTTTCTCTCTATTTTATATACGTTATTTTCTGTGTTGTATGATTTTAAAGTGCAGGTAATAAGTTTTAAAAAGAAAGAAATAAAGATTCTTGGTATTTTAGAAAGTACGTTTTTGATTAACCGTTTACAGAAACCCAAAAGGGAGTACGTTGGTTAATCTGCGGAAATCTTAATCAAGAAAGGTACATACCGGAAGTTAATTCAAAGCAGGTGATGCATATTCACAGGGAAATCAACAAAATATATATTATCCTTGATTAAGTAATTAAATTGTTTAAACTTTATTGATTATCTTGTTTAGTTAAATTACAAGTATTCTAGGGTGTGTCTATATATTATTTGTTGTGCTCTATCTAGTATCTAAAGAACAAGATTAAAAAGTATTAAAATTAAAAAGATTCCAATTCACCCCCCCCCTCTTGGGAAGCTATTCCTAATTTCAGTAGTAATCTTTGAAACCCTAAGGTTGTGATTGAGATATAGTGATACATAGTTTCAAAGATTGTTCTAAAATACACTCTTGTGCTTGACTAGATAAAGTCATTATTCTGAGTGTTGATTGCACACGTAGAGCACTGAGCTTATAGTTCTTACATCATTGAGGTGCATTGATTATATTGTGCATAGTGGTATATATTCGCTTGTGTAAGAAGCATTTCCATGTACAAAAAATTTTAGGCACATTTTTGGTATTCCAGGCATGAGCCTGAGAGGGAGACTAGCCTTGTTAAATAGTCCCAAACTTGCTTAGACCCGGTTAGGAAAGTTAGGTGCGCCATCTTGGTAAGGCGTGTTGGTTGAGGTCAGCCCCTTGAATTGACCTGGTTGTAACCGGTGCCACTCCACCCGTTAAGTGAGCATAAGTGGAATCCTTGTGCTGGTGTAGCCAAGGCGAGGACATAGGCATAGTTGGCCGAACCCCGATAACATTTCTTGTGCGTGCCTTTAATTTTCGCATTTTAAATTCCAGAACATGAATGTCTGTATTTTACTATTGTGAATGATTGGGTTTATGATTGCATAGATTGACCCTAGGTTTATTAAATACTACTTGGTAGATTAGTTAAACCTAGGGGATTAATTTTTAAATACCCAATTCACTCCCCCCCCCCCTCTCTTGGGAATGCACCAAGGCTATCAATTGGTATCAGAGCCTTATTGCACTAGCCTTAACAGATTTTGTAAAAGATCGCAATGACTCTCATTGGTGTATCCCCATTCAAAGAGGGAAATTCACCTTCTAGGCCTCCTGTATTTTTTGGTGTCGACTACACCACTTGGAAAATTAGAATAAGCGTTTTTATAAAATCCATGGATTGGATGGCCTAGCAGGTGATTGTTAATGGAATTCATATGCCCTTGGATGAAAATGATTTTAGGTTAATGCATCCAGATTCATATGCCATAGACATGTTATATATTGCATTAGATTCTAATATTTTTGTTGAGTTTGTAGCATGTCATAGTGCACAAGAAATCTGGGATAGACTCGAAAAGAAATATGGGGAATCCCGAGAAAAGGAGACCATCACTCCAGAGGTGTCATGCTTAGATGGTTAGGGAGTGGTAAGTGATAGAGAAATGGCATTAATAGAAGAAGAGGTACATGATTCTAACTCAAACTCAATTCATGATTCTTACATTAACTGTTGTGATATGTCAAATGCTAAATCATCTGTTGAATACCATGATAATTATGTTGATGATGCATGTGATGATTCTTATGCTGAATGATATGTTATGTCATATAATGAATCATCTAATATTCCCTGTGATAATACTGTTGAAATTGCATACAATGATTCGTATAATAACTATGACATATCTTATGATGAATCATGTGTTGAATTGATAAATCAAAGAATGCCTTCATTTGAAAAGCTAAATAAAACTTTATTAAAAATGAATAAATTTCTAGCAAAGTTATCTAAGCAGAAATCCATTTTGAAAAATGAAAACAAAAGCATGGCAAAGCAATTAAGAAAAATAAAAGATTATTATGCCATCTTAGAAAAGAGAAAGATTAAAAAGATATTGAAAATTATCTGCTTAGAATAAGAAATGGATGATTATTCTAGAGTTTCACTCGAAATTGAAAATGAAAAGAATAATCATAATAAACCCTTAAGAATTAAAAAGAAAAATATTTTCAAGAAGGGTTCATCCTTTAAATCCAATAGCTATTTTTATACCTCAATGAGAAAAAATAAGATTTGTAAGCATAATCTTTCACGTATTTACAAAACCTACTTACACTGTAAAAGAAAATGGCATGTTCTATCTACTTGCTCATCTATAAGTGCCGGAGGCTTAGAAAAGGAAATTAAATGGATAATCATGAAAGCAAACCCTGTAGGACCTTTTAAAGAAAAATGGATCTAATTTAATATTACTTAATGATTTAATGCTTCCTTAGACCCTAGGTTTAGGTTTAGGGGGTGGTGATGACTAAAAGACTAGGAAGTGGTTGTGGCTTAAAATGAAAATCTTAGTATACACACTCACTAAACACTATATTGTTATACTAAGAATCTTTATCTATTTCCAAATGGACATGGCGTCTATGTCTGGTATTTAATTCAAAATGCTTAACTCATGCTAACATGAAAATCACAAGTTTAAGCATACTTTTGTCCATTGCACAAAATTGAGCTTTAGGGAATTCGTCTTGCCTTATATTATTTTACCCTAATATCATTAGTCAAAGTCTAGTCATCACTCTAGGTGTAAGCACTGATAATAAGTTTTTATTCTACTGGTGCTTATTTAAAGACATGCTTTATAATCAAATTAAAGGCAACCATTAAGGGATTGTTTCCTTTGAGCTTAAATTATAAATCCTCTATTTTTGGTATAGATCCTCCAGAGGAAATATTTACTATACCACGATCACATCAGGTAAAGATCCACCCTCTCATTGGTTTGTATCCTTGCTCCAAAATTGTGATCATATCTAAAGGATACATTCCAATCACCAAAGAACGCCAGTTACTAGTTATTCATATCCTCCACAATGCTCTTTGCCATAATAAGTTAGGATATATTCTTTAGAATGCTTATCTTGTACAATGTCCTACTTTTGAATACTCTCTTAAATAAAATGTTTAATCTTTAAGAGTATTCATTCATCACTTCTCACACAAAGCTCTCAAACTCTAAGTCAAACCCATTAGAGCTTTATATACTTAGATATGAGTTGAATGGCAAATAAAATTGCCTAGGTCTCAGTCTAGATGAATGTATAAAATTCAAATAGACCTATGCACATGCAGTTTAAATCGAAAGTCATTCCAACTTGGTGCCTTTTATACACATTAAAATTCATATCAATAAAGGCAACATAGGCTTGGAACTCTTAAAGAAATAATCATTGTGACTTTTTGGTCCGTTAAGCCTAAGAACTCAAAGTCAAGCTAGAATTATTGAAAATATTATAACTCTTGGTTATTGAACTTGAAGATGAAAGAAAAGACATAAAATGAGTAGAGTGCATAACTCAGGGGGAGCATATATTCTTTCATGGTTATATAAATTAAAATGCTCTCATATTTTTATTTTATGCCTAAATGTCCATATGAGTACTACACTGAATTCCTAACTATCCATTGTTGTTTATTGTTCATGGTATCTAGTTGGATGGTTTACGTTTTATATGGACAGTTGATTATACTACCTAATTGCATGCTTAGTTTAGAATGCCTCCTACATGGTTGATGCAGTTGATGTGAATTGCATGCTGGTAGTGGATTATAGGTTGTTGCATGCTTAAATTGAATTATATATTACTTGCTTGAATCTATTAGGTACAAGTTTTATGGAAAAATGTCCGATTTATAGATGACATACTGTCAAAATTTTGACAGGAATTTTCCCAAAATAAAACCTTGTGCTAAAGATGATTATGATAAAATTAATGTTAAAACATTTTTGAAAGGATGAGTGAAACCAAATAGATAATTAAACTTCATCCTAGCATAATCATCAACCATTTAGAAAGGCTTAGATCCATCCCTATAGGAAGCGCATAAATGATCCATACGCATCACTTTCGCCTACTGAATTATTGAGGCTCTTATGAAATCCCTGAACATTATGTTTGAAGTTTTATGGTTTGATATGGAATGTTCTTGGGTCATGGACTACATAACTTGCCTTAATATATATTCTCATTTGCATCTACGGTCTATAGGGACAACTATACTAATCAAATGATAAACGTAATTGACAAATACTCAGTATAGTTGATTTTAAAGATTTGGATTGATGGCTTATACTACTAAGCATATTAAAATTAATTTTTGGTTAGTATAAGTAATTAAAGAATCTAAGCATGTACTCAAATTAATAGGGGGAGGATCTAAACATAAATTCCTATTTTGTTTTGCTCACAAATATGTTTAGCTTAGATCTGTTATTGAATCAAGTGTGGCATGCATTTGAATGAAATGCTTTATTAAAAGTCACAAATTTGAAATATGTTGTTGTTGCCACAGTCACTTGATTTGCTATATGATCTTACATGTGATTGTTAAATTTTTTTTTTGGATCATTATGGTTGTTGCTTACTGGTTATATTGTAGTATGTGCTTCATTGACAAACCAGAAAATTTATGCTTGCTTGTTCTGAATTAAAGTTTCTTTTTCAGCAAGCATATGCACCCAGTATTTTAAGCAAACATCATAAGGGGGATATATATATATATATATATATATATATATATATATATTTATTTATTTATTGTAATACTTTATGGCAAGAACTAATTTCAAAACTAAAACATTTTCTCTTGCCTCATTATTATTATATACATATATGTTTTAAAGTCACATAACTAGTTCAGTAACTAAACATGAAAATGCATGCGAACAAGGTAAATTGTTTTTATGCTAAAACCTTCTTTTTGGTATCATATGTCGTGTGCCTTTAACTCAAATCTTCTACGGGTCTTATGATATGTTTCAATTGCAAATGGTCTGTGTATGCTTATGGTCTAACCTTGTTTTCATGTCATTTAGATCATTTAAATGACCAGTTATATTGTTTGTGTGCTAAATTGCTGAGGTTATCTTTGTCATTCATTGTGCATAAGTATGGCTATTATATTTCTTGAATGACTGAAAGTTATACCTCTATTCTATGTGTTGAGAATACTAGACTGTTTGAGTAAGTTATTGTGGATATATTGTCAATATATTACTCAATCAGGTCACTTGTATACAGGTATTTTTGGGGAAAATGTTCTGTTTTCAAATGGCATGCTGCCGAATTTTCTAAAAACCTTTTTCCCAAACATATCATGTATTCAGATGATTATTTGCCTATATACTTAAATGTTTATTTAGGTCCTTTTTGCTATTGCCAAAAGGGGGAGAAGTAGGCAAGTATTTGTCATCATCAAAAAAGGGGAGATTGTTGACCCTATGGGTCATATCCCGATTTTGATAATGACATATACTCTAGTATTTAATGGTTATCTAGTTCATGTGTAGGTTTATATTAGTAGATACACTGATGGCACGTGAAACCTTGAAGCCTGAAAACCCTAAAGATTAGTTGATGTTGTAATTTATATTATCATTCAATTTGGGTCTGTAATAGTAAATAGGAAAAAGGCCTGTAATATTTAATGCATATCATGCATGTAGGAACTACAAGCTCAAAGACCTTAGTTGGACTTTAGGTACCTACACAGACCATAGAAAGACCTTAGGGATCGGTTGACTGACGCCTTCGATGTCCTAAAGAAGACCTACACTGACCTTAGGACTCCCTATAATTTATAAAAATATGCCCTATAGTATTAAACATTAATCATTATATGAATAGGGTCAATATACATAGGGAATAGAACCGAAGTGCATTAAAAATGCATGTTCGGTCGACCGTACTTTCATAGTGTAAATCTATCGGTCGACCGAACCAGTCAAGCGGTCAACATTTTGACCATAGCTCGTCGATAGTACTGTACCAAGTTCATATGACTTGGTTGACCAAACTCTCACTGAGTCAACGTTTGACTCCTCGATCGATTGGCCAAATTTAAATGGGCAACGCCTTGGTCGACCGAACCCCCACGTGGGACAATCCAACGCCCTGGTCGACCAAACTTCATAGTTCAAAATCTCCTAGTCTACTGAACCGTGTGGAAATGGAAAATCGCCCTCGGAACACTAAGTCCAGTCAACCGAACTCTCAGTTCAAATTTCTCCCGGTCGTCCGAACTTGGTCACTTGGTCAACCGAACCTCACATTCGGTCAACCGGTGCTCTCGGATTGGATAATAATTTTTACCGTGGTTAAAGTTTTTAAACAGGGTTAATTGTGTTAAAATGTTTTAAAACAATAATAATAATACCTTATATGTCCCCAACGACTATAATTCTTCCCATTTCTATATATAGTCTTTCATTTGCAAAATTAAGGTGAGATTAGGGGTTTAGATTAGCAAAAAATTCTCTGAAGATTTTATTGCTCAAAATCTTCCCTACTTCCATATTCTTCATACTCAAAGCCATATACTCTTCCATTGATCATTATATTGCAAAACCCTTTTAAGAAAGAGTATTTTGAGTTGTTCCATATAGTTCCTACGTGCTTATACTCTCATATAAGTGCATTGATTTTTTATTTTAGTGAGAGTAAGCCTAGAGGTATTCCCAGTGATTTAATTCATAAATTCATTTGTGGGAAACCTTCTTAAGCTCTTGAGTCTTTGCATTCTCATTGCAAGACTCAAAAGTTTGTCTTATGTTGTGAAGAAAAATATTTTTGACAAAACTTGTTTTTTAAAAATATCTCTTGTGCTTGAGCTTTTGAAAATCTTGTTTGAGATATTTGATTTTCATATTGAAGGTTAAGCAAAGATTTTTCCAACGATTTAAGTTGATAAATCTTGTGTGGGAAAAATCCTATAGCTAAGTGGGTCTTTGCATTGTTATTGTAAGACTCATTTGGACTTGTATTTTGTGTGTGCAATAATCTTTTTGCTAGATTATTTTTTAAATATCTCCTTGTGCTTGAATATTGAAAAAACATTGTTTAGAGAAATTTAGAATACCCTTGGTAGTAATCTTTGAAACCCTAAGCTTGTGATTGAGATATAGTGATACATTCAAAGATTGTTCTAAAATACACTCTTGTGCTTAATTAGATAAAGTCATTATTCTGAGTGTTGATTGCACACGTAGAGCACGGAGCTTATAGTTCTTACATCATTGAGGTGCATTGATTATATTGTGCGTAGTGGTACATATTCACTTGTGTAAGAAGCATTTCCATGTACACAAAACTTTAGACACATTTGTTGTATTCCAAGTGTGGGCCTGAAGAGGGAGACTATTCCTGTTGAATAGTTCTGGACTAGCTTAGACCCGGTTAGGAAAGTTAGGTGCGCCATCCTAATAAGGCATGTTGGTTGAGGTCAGCCCCTTGAATTGACCTGGTTGTAACTGGTGATGCTCCACCCTTTAAGTGAGCATTAGTGGAATCCTTGTGCTGGTGTAGCTAAGGTGGGGACGTAGGCACAGTTGGCCGAACCCCGATAACATTTCTTGTGCGTGCCTTTAATTTTCACATTTTAAATTCCAGCACATGAATGTTTTTATTTTACTATTGTGAATGATTGGGTTTATAATTGCATGGATTGACCATAGGTTTATGAATTACTACTTGGTAGATTAGTTGAACCCAAGGGATTAATTTTTAAATATCCAATTCACCCCCCTCTTGGGAATACACCAAGGCTAACAAAGACCACAATGATCACATCAACCATGGCATTGGAAAAGCAAAGAGGTCGAAGAACCATATGGAGATGAAGACCATTTATTTAATTTTTAATTTATTTGGGTATGTAATCTTATATGGTCTGTAATAATTAATGCATTACATGCATGATAGGACAGATAAGCTTAGTAAGGACCATAGGAAAAATACATTACCATAATTTGACCATAGGGAACCACAAGACCTTAGGAATGGTCGACCGACATCGGATTTTTCGGGCTTTATGCTCCAAGGCCTTAGATCAACCATAGGACCCACAATTTTGCATGAAAAAAGTCCCCTATTGTCTTAGAATTAAGTATCATGTGATTAGGGATAATTTCATAAAAGGAATAGGACCAAAATGCATAGTGTTGGCATGTTCGGTCGACCAAACTCCCATGCACAAAGTTCTTCGGTCGACCGAACCTTCCCAGGGTCAAACTGTTGACCACTCAATCGACCATCCTAAAATGTGTACCAATGCCCTGGTCGACCAAATGGACACGTGGGAAGTCCCAAAGCCCTAATCGATTGAACTGGCACGTGGGGAGATCCCAATGCCCTGGTTGACTTACCCTATAGTAGAAAAATGGTCTGGTCAACCAAACACCAAAGTTTGATCAACCGAACTCAATCTGGTTGACTGAATCTCGAAGGTTCTAAAATCGCCTCAAGATTGGTCAACCATCTTCTTAGTTCAAATTCATCCTCGTCGACTAAACTGAGCACACCAGTCGATTGAACCATAAAAATGGTTGACCGAACCTCTCGGGTTGCTCAAATTTTACCGAGGTTAAAACATGCTTAATTTTTACTAACCCTATTTGAACTTTTCTAAAAATACAAGATAGGTCCCAAACGGTTATAATTTCAAGGGCGTCTATATATACCCCCTCATTTGCATGGATTAACATGAGATTAGAAAAAATGATTAGTAATTTTTCTTTGAAATCCAAAAATTCCATTTCTCATATTCAAGCTTCCTAGATTCATTATTACTCATTCCTATTGCTAAAATCACTTAGTAAAAGTGCTCTTGTGTTCATCTCTTCAAGCTTACACTCGCATCTGCTTGTGTTGATTGAGATATATTTTTATTTGAGAGTAAGCTAAGAGTTTTTCTTGGAGACTTTATCAATAAGTCTTCCTTGGGAAAACTCCTTAGAGCTTGTGAGTTTTGCATCATCATTGCAATACTTAAGAGCTCGTATTGCATTTTGTTTGTGAAATAAATTTTTACAAATCGATTTCAAATATCTCTTGTGCTTATTTTTTTTGAGAAAAATATTTTTGAGATATTTGCTTGTGTAGTGAAGATCTTTGTTGCTACATCTTGTGATTGATATTATTATCTTAACACAAAGATCCTAACACATACACTCTCATGTACTGATTGCTATACTTGCATAATTTTTGAGAGGAGACATTAAAACTACATTGATCTTATCATATCCTATCATACTGTAGTGTGTTGATTATACTGATACAAATCTGCTTGTTTGAGAAGCATACACTTGTACACAAATTGTATTGTGAATCTACTGTATTCCAAGTGTGGCCTGAGGGGGCGTTAATCCAGTCCGGAAGGATTGATTGTAAAGGTTGAGGTAAGCCTTGTGTTAATTTGATCTGGTTGTACTAGGTGCCGCTCCACCCGTTAAGTGAGCAGTAGTGGAATCCTTATACTTGTGAGCCAAGGCAGAGATGTAGGCAGTATTGGCCGAACCCCAATAACATATTTTGTGTCGGCTCTCTATTTAATTTATGCACTTTCAATTCCGCACATGTATGCTAGTACTTGAACTGCTATGAATGTTTTAATTGCTTTAAATATTTGCATACATACTTGCTTGGGGAATTGATTCTATTTTAGAAAGACCCTAGGTTGTGTAATACTATTACTAGATTAGTTGAACGTAGGGGAGAAATTTTTTAAATCTCCAATTCATCCCCCTCTTGGGATTGTACCAAAGTCAACAGACATCCTTGAGCAATTATCTCAGTTTTCAAAGGGCATTCACATACATATCTTATAAACAGTCCCTGGGTATTGAGGTTTGATAAATAAGAAGTTTCTTTGTGCATTCAATCTATATATCAAAAGTTGTTCATCTCTCATACTCTTATATCTAATATTTTATTGAGAAGAAAACTTTTTTCTTCATCTATCCATTACTTGAAAATTTTATTTTGGAAAATTTTTTGCTAAAGTTTGAATATTTGAAAGTATTCACGTTTATATTTTATTCAAAGATTTCATTTTATTTTGTTATTGCAAAAACTATTTGAGAGCAAACCCTAAAATCTCCAAAATATATAGTTTTGAGAAATCTTTTTTGGAGAAATACTGAATAGGGTTTAGATCTTTGGAGCACAATTATTATACATACATATATATATATATATATATATATATATATATATATATATATATATATATATTTATAAAGATCATATATTTGGTTTAGATTTTTGGAGCAAACGTATCATACATATTTTTATATAAAGATTATACTTTTGCTATTGCAAAAGATTTTATTGAACACATCACATACACTCCATTGAGTTTCATATTATATTTTGTGAGAATGCTTAGAAATTTATTGTACTCATTAGCTTGTTGAGAAGCAATCTGAGTGTATCCAGATTTATTTAACTTGTATTTACGGTTTAGATTGTAAACCGGGGAGGGGGAAGTTGTGCCTCTTGTAAGCAGCAGAGTAGAAGGAAGTTGTGCCTCTTGTAAGTAGCAGAGTAAGAGGAAGTTGTGCCTCTTGTAAGCAGCAGATTGTAATGGGTACTTACGCCCAAATTTAAGGAGCAAATTAGTGGAATCATTGGGTAGTTTGCCCAAGGCAAGGACGTAGGCCAAGTTTGGTCGAACCTCATTAAAAATCCTGTGTTTGCGCTCTCTCTCTATCTCTCTTTATATTTTCGCACTTGTGTTCATATTTGATCTGCTATGCATGTTATAAATACTAGAGTATATAAATATCTTAAAATATTGAGATTAAAGATAGGACATAAGAAGAAATTTTTTAAATACCCAATTCACTCCCCCTCTTGGGATTACACCTAAATTCACAGTTTAAACTTAGAAAACGTCTTCGACTTGTGACGCATAAAGTGAACCTAAACCTTTCATGAGTAGTCATCGATAAAACTCACGAAATACACATGTCCCCCTTGTGATGCCACTCTCACCGGTCCCCAAACGTCCGAATGAATGTAGTCCAATACTCCCTCCGTCTTGTGCATGGTTGTCATGAATTAAACCTGATTCTGCTTCCCAAGCACACAATACTTGTAGAACTCTAGTTTACGTGCTTTTACCCCCTTCAAAAGATTTTTATTGTGACGTTCTTTCATTCCACACTCACCCATATGCCCTAAATGCATATGCCACAGAACAGTATTGTCAGACTTAGACTCTACAACTGCAGCTCCACCTACAATCATGGTACCCAGCAGTGTATGTATATTACATGACACTCTCTTCCTTTTTATCACAGTCAGAACTCCCTTACTCAACTTCATTACCCCACATTATTATTGAACTTGTTACAATCCAAGGTGTCTAACGAAACTAGATTCTTCCTTAACTCTAGTATGTTCCTTACATCACACAACGTCCTCACCACACCATCGTACATCCTAATTATGATATTATCCATATCGATCACTTTGCATGCAACATCGTTCCCCATCACAACAGAACCAGAACTAACCAATTTGCACATAGTGAACCCATCCTTTTTGGGCGTCATATGATAAGAATGCGCCGAGTCTAAGATCCGAGATTTTGCGAACTTATCTGACCTCGATGAAATCGAGAGCATATCATCGTCATTGCGAAAGTATCTTTCTTCTGCTAGATTCACTATTGTTGATGAACCTTCTTTGCTTTCAGAAACTTCTTTCCTCCTCTCCGGACACTCAGGTTTTATGTGCCCTCTTTTCCCACACTTAAAACACCACATGTCCTTCTTCTTCCTGGACTTGGACCGAGCCCTATGACTGCTCAATCCACCCCAGGAGCCACTCCTCCCATAATCCTGATTCAGTTTCGCCACGAGCCCTTCACCATGTGAACCTCATCACTGGACTTCTTCCCTTGGTGGAACCTCAAAAATGCACTTGTGATGTCCTCACACTCTAGGGTTTCTTTTCCCCAAGTCAGCATCGTAACTGGGTTTTTGTATGTAGGAGATGTTGGTAGGGAGTTCAGTAGCATCAATGCTTTATGCTCTTCATCGAGCTTCACATCAACTCACAGATCACTAATAATCTGATTGAAAGTGTTGATGTGCTGAGTCGGGTCCGAACCCTCTGTCATCTTAAGCCAATAAAGCTTTTTCTTATGATATAACTTGTTCGTAAGTGACTTGGACATGTACCGACTTTCAAGTTTCAGCCAAACCGCAGTCGGAGATTCCTTATCCATGATGTGATATATCACATCATTGGCTAGATAATGTCGGATAATGGACACAACTTTTGATTCAAGCTCCTTCCAACTTGGGTTGTTCATGTCGTCTGGATTTTTCTGTATAAAGCATTCACTATCCCTTGCTTGCACTAGCAAGTCCTTCACTCTCTGTTGCCAAAGCCTGGAATTACCAATTCCATTAAACTTGTTCACATCAAACTTCATCGAAGAGACCCCAGCCATTGTTGAACCCGGCTTTGATACCACTTGTTGTTCGTGGATGCGCAACGGAAGCACACAATCACACACGAATTAATCAACAAACAACCAATGCAATCACTCGATGATGAAATATACTAAAGAAGCAAACACTTGATAATGAGAAGAATGAAAACACAACCAAAGGACACAAGATTTATGTGGTTCGACAATTTGCCTACGTCCACAGGAGCAACAATTGTGTTTTTCACTATGAACAATGTCAAGCTTACATTAGGGTTACAAATGATTGATTATATGTGAACCCTAAACGTAGATGATCCTTAGATCCTATCTAAACCATCCTTATAGTAATCCTCGGAAGAAAATTCCTAATATACCCAATCTACTGATCTCCCAATTTGAAATTACTTGATTTGCAGTGACTGAAATCGTCGATGGTTTAGGCCAAAACGTCGACGATTTGGAACAGAAAAAAACACTTTTGCATTCTGCATGAAATCGTTAATGGTTACAGCCCAAACCATTGATGGTTTGCCGTCTTCCTATAGCCTTCTCTCATACTCTTTCTCCTCGCTTCATATAGCTTTCCCGGTACATGCATCCCGCTCAGAATAAGAGCCACATGCCCAACATGTGTTGTGCCCATGATCCTTATGGAAATTGTAGAATTTTGAGATGATCCTTTTGTATGATGGAGCCCGCATGGGCTCTAGCTAGAAAACATAGTTTTTCTCCCTGATGTGATGCACATGAGCTCAAGAGACATTCAAGGGAGTGTAGGATTGGAGCTTAGGTGTGAGTCCCACCTCTTTTGAACTGTTAAATTGTTTGTTAATCTCTTGCCTCTTTCTCCCTTTAGTTGCTTCATCCATGTCTCTCGGGCTCTTTCTCTTCAAACCGGTCCTACTCCTCCTTGTGGTGATCACCTCTTCCAAATTGATGTATTTCTGGGCTCGTGCCATCAGTTCTCCCACATTGGTTGAGTTCTTTTTCCCCAACTAATTTAGGAAATCCCCCAATTGATGAGTTGTCGTCAAAGCTGCTACTACTGCCCTGTAATCCAAGTTTTGAATCTCTAGAGTACCATTGACAAAACAACACATGAACTCGTTTAGTGTCTCTTTCTACCCTTAAACAAGACTTATTAAATGGGTCAAATTTTTTGACATTCTCTGACTGCAAACAAGACTCGTCAAATGGGTTGAAGTTTTTTACATTCTCTAGCTGTTGACGAAATGTCTTATAAACTGTTGCTCCAACTTAAAAAAGTACCCAATAGAGCCAGACTTTAAAGTTCAATACCACATCCTGGCATTCTCTTTTAGGGTAGCTACAAGTGCTCAACACATGATTGCGTTAAGTGCGCCTTGTAATTGCATTAGCACTCTAAAGGTGTCAAGGTGATCTAGAGGATCAGACAACCCATCATACCCTTTAATTCCCGACATCTTAAACTTGGCATAGGAATTTCCATTGCCTCGATAAAAGGAGGGTCTGAAGATTTGGTTGATGAATCCCCTGTAGAGGGATAGTTGCGCACCTCCTTCACCAGTTTTTCTAGTTGGTCAATTTTCTTGAACTTTTCCTCTAGCTCTAGGGACTGCTACTCATAGATGCCCACACTGTTTGCATCCTCTACCTTTTTTGTTGGGTTTGAAACCATTATGACTTCTTGTGGAGCCACTACCTTCTCGTTGGGTGTTGCTTCTATTCGGGTAGCCTCTAGATCATGTTCTATATAATCCTTTTTCTGGTGTAGGATCATAGTAAACATGTCTTCCACCCTTATTTGGAAAGCTAGAAATTCACTACATGCTTGGTAACAAGTTATCTATCGAAGTAAAGTGAATCAGTTGAGGCGATTGATCTCCCATAGTGGGGTTTGATTTGAAGTTATGTGATGTGGTCATGGTTGAAGATGGAAAACCTCTTGGTTCCTGCAAATGACGCCAATTATTGATGCCAAAAATTGAATGGCACACGAGGTTTGATCTTCGACCGTGACCATCTGAATATAAACAAATAAAAATAGCTTGGAGGACTCGGGGTATACTCCGAGAGATCACTTCGATGCTTAATTTAGGAATCGAGGATGGTTTAGATTGCCATAATAAGGAAGCTGGATGAGAATGGTGAAACTGAGATGCTTACCTTCTCCTGAGGTGCCCTTTTATAGTGTTAGTGGAATACCTCTATTAAATTCGACATTTATTCTCTATTTATTACGATGATGGATGTTTCTCCTTGGTTTTTAATGATTATAATTGGTGGCTAATTACAAAACCTTGATTTTTGTCCTTCATTAATTTGTCTTTTATTTTTTATGCCATATGAGTAAGAAATAACTATTTCTTTATTTTTTAAATTTTAAATTATATTCAATATTATTCTAATTAATAATTATTCCATCGAGCCAAACGACAAATTTTAAGCATTACTACTTGACTCATGAATATACTTTTTCCAACAAGTTTAACCCTCCAAATTTTATGAAGTTACTTACATGATATGTGTATTTATAAAATAGTACCTCTAATTTTTAATGGGTTTATTTTGCACCTATTGAGATAGGTATAGAAATTCTCTGACCGTGTTAGTGTTTTTTATGTAAATTAAACTTATTTGTTAAAAAAAAGTTTAGTTATATTTTGAGTATAAGTGTAAATTTGTATAATAGATGTAAACACATTGTCTAAATTTTACAAGAGTTTTTTCCCAATATATCTTTAAAAAAAAATATTAAATAATACTTTTTTTGGAAAAATAATTTCCGAAATAACTCTGACGTAATCTCGCTGCTTCAAGTAGCGAGATTTACTGTTTATAAATAAGGTAGTTTTGGACATGTGACAAATCGGGAAATAAATTCTTTTAATATATATATATTTTAAAAAATGATAAATCAGGAAATAAAATTTTTTGCGTAATAAATCGAGAAATAAATTCTTTTAAGGTAGCGAGATTTGTCACGTGTCATTTTGAGAATTATTTTCTCAAAAAAATATTATTTAATATGTTTTTAAAAAAATAATAAATCAGAAAATAAATTTAATAAATATATATTATACAATATAATTTTTCTCTACGAGAATCATAGAATTAATTTTAAAGTATTTGAAATAGTAATTGCTTGTGTGACTTGAATCAATTGAATCAGTTAGTCTAACCAACCTAAAAATTGAGTGTTTGATTCACTTATAAATTCAATTTTCAAAATATGCTGTACTTAACTGACCAGTTTGTTCAACATAATATATTACATTAATATTATTTTCTTAGTTTATCTTATTACAATTAAATAAAAAAGATAAAATTATCATTTATCAAGGGCATTTCTTTAACTTTTTGACGTAAATTTAACTATTGACTATCTCTAATTTTGGAATAACAGAAGGGTTCTCTTTGTCCATAAAATTAAATCTCGGATGATTTTTTTAGATAATTTTCAAAAGTTTAACATATGTAGAGTCATATTTAATAAACTTAAAAGGTGCTATGAATTTTATCAAAAAATAATATTATCTACAAATGACACAGATTACCAAAGCTATTTTAATTTATACAAATATTAATTTTTTCAAAAATATCATTCTATATTTTTTTAATTAAAATTTTAAAAATAAAACTATTTTTTACATCTGCTCAGACCACCGATATGTTTTCGTGAAAATCTTTATAAAATGTTCTGTAATTCTTTTATTGGGATTGTAGAAAGAACTTTCTATTTTTTTTTTAATCCCAAAAAGCAAAAAATAGATCCCCAGTTTCTTTTCGAAAGCATAAATTTAGAGGTCTTGAGTTTTAATTTGTAAAAAATTAAATAAAATTTAGTATATTTTTATTGTACTTAGCTTAAATTTGTATATATTTAAATGTATAAAGTCAAGCTATCAAGCTCCTAAACATAGTAAGAAACTAAGAATTCTGAAAGTTGTTCAATTAATAAATTTAACATATATTTGAGTGTCTAATGTTTAAATTTTAGACTTAAATTTAAAAGTATATTTAGATAAATAATTTACAAAATTAGACTAAATTTTTTCAATTGAAATAATATCTCAAAAGGGCAATATATATAGTTGCCAAAAAATAAAAAAATCTTTTGATAGTAAACTCCAATTAAAAAAAAAATTAAACGACATTCCTAAAATGTCTCACAGCAAACTCCTATGCATTTATTGATTCATAATCATTTATTGAAAAAAGGTAATGCAAAATTATTTAATCATTTATAACCTTCACATTTCAAAGCAATCTCGCTGGATGAACCAGCGTGATTTGTCACGTGTCCAAAACTGCCTTATTTATGCATAGTAATTTTCGCTACTTTAAGTAGCGAGATTATATTAAAATTACTCTGGGAATTATTTTTTCAAAAAAGGTATTATTTTATACATATATTTAAAAAAAAAATATATTGGGAAAAAACTCATTTTACAGTCATCTGCTGTATGTAAGTTCAGATTTCGCAGTGTAGATTAAAAATGTGGCAACGAATAAATTTTGGGTTTGAAAAAATAGGCTTGTTCGAAACAGCTCAAACCCCGACACAGATAGTGTCCAACAGGTGATCCGAGCCCTTCTTTTGACTAAAAAAGGAGAACATGGGGGCCTTTTAGTAAATTAAGAAAATGTAACGGCTACTTTGGGACGCTCTTCCAGGACCCACCTGCGACAGATACTCTTACTTCCCCAAAGACGAGAGCTCAGAACAAAGTGAGAGTTACAGTCGCAGTCCACGGCCGCTGCCTTCGTCATCCTGCCGGTGCTTCAACCCGTCGTCTCGATCTCTTCCATCAGCTACTGTCCGAAGATCAGTATGAACATCTTCAGGAAGAAGACTTCACCCAAAGGTAAACCCTTTTTTCTAGGGTTTCTTCCCTTTAATTTGCCCTCGGCCGTTTGATCATCCTCTGTTCCTTTTGCTATAGTTTTGCGGAAATGGTCATAGTTTTCGACGATCTGGGATTTCTGCATTGCCTTTGAATTTTTGTTTTGGTTCCTCTTTTTATCGGGAAAGTTTTTCCTGGACCGCGTTTTCTGTTTACCCGAATGAAGCTGTTGGTTCTAGCTGGTTTTTGGTTCTGGTTCCTTACATAATTCAATGTAGCTGTGTCTGGTCCAAGGCATTGTTTGTTCAGCAACTTAGGAGTAATTTTCTTGCATTTGGAAGTAAAAAATCGCTTATTTTTAGCTGTTTAGAAGGTGCTTCCGCTTGTTTCATTATTTCACGTTTTTTGTTTGAAAAGAAAAAGGTTTCAGTTTTGAAGTAAAAAGAATGAAAATGCAGAATACGTTACTGTTCCACTCTTTCTGAAGTTCACTTGTCTTGCGTTATGAAAAATAGTATGATGATAATGAGTCTTTCCTTGTTGAAATCAGAGGCACAGATAAATTACAATCTATAAGAACACTATGTTCTTGGCACCCAGCACAAGATAAGACATCACCAATGAGGTGGAATCAAGCAAGAAAGAAAATATGTAGAAGTTCCACCAAAAACAGGAGAAGCAAGCACAACTACTAAAATCTGCTCTAGAGAGCTACAAACCTCAATCACACTGTCTAGAATGAAGAAGGACATGCTGACAACTTTTTATCAAAATTTCATCTCTATTAGACAAGAAATCACCATCCTATCATTGGGACCAACTTAACTATGCGGCTTCCTTGATTCAAAAAAGTTTCCAGCAACACACAGTAGATCTCTTCAGCTGCCATGTACTCCCCAAGGTTTTGCCACTTTGAAAATGCAAGACTTTGCAACATACGTTGCTTCTCTCAACTCTTGTTTTCCCATGCACACGCTCCATCCTGGCACATTGAAAATGCTTTTGTTTGGCTTCTTCAAGAAGCGTTCTCCTCTTCCCATAAACTATAATGACGCCATTAATTTTAAGTCTCTTTGCATGGGCTTCCTACTAAGTGGGCTACAGAAAAATAAATTACTATTAACACCTTGGGCGCAAGACAAGGCATCCTAGTGGACTCCACCAAAAAAATATAAGTAGACCATCCTCTACATAGGAGGAAAATCCAACCAAAAACCTTTCCCTCCAACTTTTGGAGGAATTTTTCATAGAGGCAGTCTCACAGCAAACTTCTTGTTGGTAGACATTGTCATCATATCGAACCATTTTCATTGTATGGATTTTCTCAATATTTGACACATTTGAGTTGAATGCATCTCTAATCTAGTGGTATTTCATGTCAACATGTTTTGATCGAGAATGAAAAGTGTAATTTTTCAAAGACCAATGGCGCTCTAACTATCAAATGCAACACATACTACTTTTTACTTGAACTTGAGCTCCTATAAAGAACTTTTCATCTACAACACATTCTTAGAAGCTTCACTAGCTAAAATAAAAACTCTGTGTGATTAGTAGAAAGGATAAACACATTTCTATAATTTTGAGTGTCAAGTAATAGCTCCCTAGAAAAAGTGATTAAATATGCAAGCGTGTACTTAATCACCTTTGAGAAGATACTTAAAACATCAAGAAGATACTTAAAAAAAACTCTCCTAAATGAAAGTGTTTTACTTGAACCTAAGCTCCTAGTGGTATTTTTTGTTCTACAACTGGCTGCGTAGTTGGTTTAATTTCCTTATGACTAGCTATAAGAGGATCTACATTATGTGGATCAAGCCCAATCATTCCATGCATCATCTCTGTTGTATAAATTGTATTTGCACAACAGAAATTAAACGCAACAATCAATGAAAGAACAAATATAGAACACAACCACGCAATACATCTGAAAGCAATAGAAACAACATAAGGAATTACGTGGTTCGGCAATGCCTACATCCACGGGAGCAATCGGCAAAGAAATTTTACTATCTGGTGTCAAAGTTACTTACAACAAATACACCCAGAACAGTGTATATATAAAGTTTCCGAAGGGCTTCCCTCCAAATCCCAACCAACTTAACGTCCCTCTTTTAAAATTCAAAAATCTGCACTGAGTTCCCGAGCCAAGCCGTCGACGGTTTTAGACATAATGTAAATTGTTTGAATTTTGGTGCAAAATCATTAACGGTTTGGCTAGGACTGTCGACGGTTTACCTGCTGCTCCTCAACACTATGCTTTTTCCACTATGTTATGTCTTCTTCTTGTACATGCATCCCATTAAGTATATGAGTCACATATCACAACAATCTCCATCTTGGCGAATATATGCCCCTTAGGAGAATCCGAAAATATAGCCCACTGCTCCACTTTAACCTTAGGACGTTAGGTTGGGGACCGTCTCCCTTCTAGCATTCGGATACATGAAGTAAGTCCAAGCAATGCTTGAACTTTTCAGTAGTAACTGGCTTTGTCAAGATATCTGTTGCATTTTCAGATGTGTGAATTTTCTCAAGTACAAGTTCACCTGAAAAAATCAATTCCCGGATCCTGTGGAACCTTACATCAATATGTTTGGTTAGAGCATGATACACTTGATTTTTCGCCAAGTAGATGACACTCTAACTATCACAACTCAGCACAACTCCACCTTGCTATATATTCAGCTCATTGACTAAACCAGTAAGCCATAATGCTTTCTTTGAAGCTTCGGCGACTGCCATATATTCAAACTCAGTTGTAGACAATGTCACCAGGGATTGTACCATAGACCTCCAACAAATAGGTCCTCCCACAAGGATGAAAATATAACCCATTGTAGACCTTCTATCATCCATATCTCATGCATAATCAGCATCAACAAACTCCACAACTGATGGAGTATCCTGTTGCTTGCTGAGCATGATACCATAGTTAGAAGTACCCCGTAAGTATTTGAAAATCCATTTGACGGCTTCCTAATGCTGTCTACCTGGATTAAAGAGAAACTTACTCACCACACTTACTGCATGTGTCAAGTCTAGTCTTGTACACACCATGACATACATTAAACTCCCCACAACACTAGCATAGGGGACCTTTGACATGTTCCAAATATCATCATCCGTACTTGGGCATTCAACGGTAGACAATTTAAAGTGATTCACTAGAGGCGTACATACCGGTTTAGCATCAGCCATGTTGAACCTTTCCAATACATTCTCCACATAACCGCCCTGAGATAACCATAACCTCTTTGCATTTTTGTCTCGACGATTTTCCATCCCAAGTATCTTCTTGGCTGCGCCAAGATCCTTCATGTCAAACTCTTTGTGCAACAGAATCTTCAATTGATTTGCCTCAGTTATGTCCATTGCAGCTATTAGCAAGTCATCAACATACAACAATAAGAAAATGAGAGAACCATTATCAAGATCTTTCACATACACACAACAATCATACTCATATCTTCTATAGCCTATCTGGATCATATAGGAATTAAACCGTTTTGCCACATAACCGCCCTAAGATAACCATAACTTCCTTGCATTTCTGTCCCGATGATTTTCCATCCCAAGTATCTTTTTGCCTATGCCAAGATCCTTCATGTCAAACTCTTTGTGCAACAGAATCTTCAACTGATTTGCCTCAGTTATGTCCTTTGCAGCTATTAGCATGTCATCGACATACAACAATAAGAAAATGAGAGAACCATTATCAAGATCTTTCACATACACGCAACAATCATACTCACACCTCCTATAGCCTATCTAGATCATATAGGAATTAAACTGTTTTGCCACTTAACCTTTTTTACCACTGTCTCAGAGACTGTTTCAGCCCATAAAGAGACTTCTTCAATTTGCAAACTAAGTGCTCTTGCCCGGATTGACTGAATACCTCTGGCCATACAGATCTGCTCTTCCAAGTCACCATGGAGAAATGTTGTCTTCTCGTCCATTTGTTCTAAATGTAGGTCATAATGAGCCACTAATCCCAACACTACCCTGATGGAAGTGGGTTGGACCATAGGTGAAAAGATCTCATCATAATCTACTCCCTTCTTCTGTGAGTATCCCTTTGCCACTTAACCGTTTGTACCATTGCCTCGGAGACTGCTTCAGCCTGTAAAGAGACTTCTTCAATTTGCAAGCTAAGTGCTTTTGCCCGGGTTGACTGAATCTCTCTAGCTGTACCATATAGATCTGCTCTTCCAAGTCACCATGGAGAAATGCTGTCTTCACGTCCATTTGTTCCAAATATAGGTCGTAATGAGCCACTAATCCCAACACTACCCTGATGGAAGTGTGTCGGACCACACGTGAGAAGATCTCATCATAATCTACTCCCTTCTTCTGTGAGTACCCCTTTGCCATTAATTGTGCCTTGCATTTCTCTCATTCCTTTTCTGAAATTGCTTCCTTCTAATATACTCATTTGCAGCCTATCGCCCTCTTCCCATTTGGAAGCTCCACCAAATCCAAAGTCTAATTTTTATGCAACGACTTCATATCCTCAATCATAGCACCCATCCACCTACTTTTATCCTGGACGTGCACTGCCTCTTGAAAAGTAGCCAGATCCTTGCAACTTGTAATGAAAGCATAAGATACCAGATCATCAAATCCATACTTGGGCGGTGGTCTAATAGTGCATCTGTATCTCCGTATAGGAACACTGTCAACTTGCTGGTTTCCCGAGTTAGAACTCTGATGCGAACCCCAACCGACACGCGTTGAGACCCAACAACCAATATTGGAATGCTTGCCCAAGAAAGCTAAAATTCAGATTTTGATACGAAACTCTGAACCAACGTTTATAAATGAAACGTGAACCGAAAGTATAAAGTAACAAACCCTGACCCAATGATTATAAGTTAATCATGAACCAAAGGTATGAAGTAACAAACCTTGACCCAATGATTATAATTGCATCACGAACCAAAGGTATAAAACCTCGACCCAATGATTATAATTAAATCACGAACCCAAGGTATAAAATTTGAACGCCACAAGGAAGGATTCCTTGATAAGTTCACAAGTTCTCAAAAGAACCAAGAAGAACAAAGCCTCACATTTTTATTCCATTAAGTCAAATCCCATAATTGAATAGCAACCATTAATAAGGAGACTACAGCCATTAAGCAAGATTAGCTCCATCAAAAACTTGAATTAAGTTTATTAAGAATTCATCTTTCTTTGGGCCAAGCTTGGAGTGCCCGTTTTTGAATAAGCCCAAATATTTTGAATCAGCCCATGAAGTACTTCTTTGATCTTCATGGATCTCGCTCTGGTGATAGGTCCAACTGAAACATGCAATGGATCCTTCAATGGTGCTCATTGATTCTCATCATTCCCCCTCTCTTCAAAAGGATTCGACCTCGAATCCATGTAATATTAAACCAATACGACAAGAAAATATTGTAGAAACAACAAATCAAAAGGAGTAGGAAAAAAAAAAATTCCTTTTGCTTTCTTTTCTTTTTTGACGCCTCTTTTTTCTTTCTTTCTTTCTTTTCTTTTCTTTTCCAACATTTTTTTTTTTTCTGAACTTCGTACACGCCACAAAACAAGAACAATGAATGATGAACGGAACAAGATAAGACGATAACAAGAAACAAAAGATAAAAGGATAGTAAACCTGATTTTAAAGCCTAAGCTCTGATACCAAATGATGCGAATCCCAACTGACACGCGTTAAGACCCAACAACCAATATTGGAATGCTTGCCCAATGAAAGCTAAAATTCAGATTTTGATAGGAAACTCCGACCCAACGTTTATAAATGAAACGTGAATCGAAAGTATAAAGTAACGAACCCTGACCCAATGATTACAAGTTAATCATGAACCAAAGGTATGAAGTAACAAACCTTGACCCAATGATTATAATTGCATCACGAACCCAAGGTATAAAATTTGAATGCCACAAGGAAGGATTCCTTGATAAGTTCACAAGTTTTCAAAAGAACCAAGAAGAACAAAGCCTCACATTTTTATTCCATTAAGTCAAATCCCATAATTGAATAGCAACCATTAATAAGGTGATTACATCTTTTTTTGCCATTAAATCCCATAACTTGAACCCCTTCACACCTTTTTGATACCCCAAAAAAATGCAGCGTCTAGACTTTGCGTCAAGTTTCTATCTCTCCTCATTAGACACGTGTACATAGGCTGAACAACCGCATACCTTCAATGCGAAGTAGTGTACCGCATTTCCCATCCATACCTCCTCTGCCACTTTCCCCTCTAGTGATGCCCTTGGCGATCGGATTACCAAGAAACAAGCCATACTAATTGCCTCTGTTCAGAAGTTCTTTGCTAGCCCTGCATTAAGCTCGAGACACCAAGCTCTCTCAGTTAGAGTTCGGTTCATCCTTTCAGCCACACCATTTTGTTGAGGTTTTTGACGAACAGGGAAATGTCTCCTAATGCCTTGCTGCTCATAAAACTCCATGAACCTAGAATCAGCGTACTCAGTCCCATTTTTAACTTGAGACATTTAATTCTCCTCCTCGTCTGGTTTTCCATTTCAGCTTTCCATAACTTAAACCTGACAAACGTATCTGACTTGTGCCGCATGATACCTAGACCTTCTGTAAGTAGTCGTCAGTAAAACTCACAAAATACACATGTTCTCCCTATGATGCTACTTTCATTAGCCCCTAAACATCATAACGTATGTAATCAAGAATACCTTCCGTCTTATGTATGACTGTTTTGAACTGCACCTTGTTCTGCTTCCTAAGAACACAAAACTTGCAAAAGTTCAGTTTACATGTTTTTATACCCTTCAAAAGTTTCCTCTTGTGAAGTTCTTTCATGCCATGTTCACCAATATGCCCTAGCCGCATATGTCACAAGACGGTTTCATCAAATTCAGAATCTACGGTTGTAGCTCCACCTACAACTGTAGTGCCTAGCAATGCATAAATGTTTCCATCTAACTTTTGCCCTTTCATCACCGTTAGATTGCTTTACACACCTTCATAACTCCACTTTCAGACTTGTAACTAAATCCATTATAGTCAAAAGTGCCTAATGAAACTAGAATCTTCCGTAGGTCCGGAAGATTCTTACATCACATAGGGTTCTTATAGCACCATCAAACATTTTAATTCGTACATTTCCTATTCTAATGATTTTACATGAAACATCATTGCCCATAAGAAATGAACCTGAATTAACCAACCTGTAAGTGTTGAACCCACTCATTATTTAGAGTCATGTGGTAAGAACACGCTGAGTCTAGGATCCAAGAGTCCGTGAGGTGATCCGACCCTGACGAAACTGAAAGTATATCACCATCATTGCATTCTTAATTTCCTTTTTCTACTACATTTGCTGATTTTGAAGCACCTTCTTGCTTTTCAGCATTCCCTTTCTTCCATTCCGGACACTCCGATTTTATGTGCCCCTTTTTACTGCACTTAAAATACCGGATATCCTTTTTCTTCTTGGACTGAGATTGGAAGTATTTTGACTCGATCCATTTATGAATTTTCCTCTCCCACGTTCATGGTTACACTTCACCACAAGCTCTTCACCGTATGAAATTTAATCACAAACTTTATTTCTTTGATGAAAGCCCAGTAACACGCTTGTTACCTCTTCTAAATTTAGGGTCTCTTTACCCCAAGTGAGAGTCGTAACCAAGTTCTCATATGTGTGAGATGCTGGCAGGGAATTCAGTTGCATCAGCGCCTTGTCATCTTCTTCGAATTTCGCATCAACCCGCATTAAATCACTTATGATTTGATTGAATGCATTGATGTGTTGGTTCAAATCCGAACCCTCCACCATCTTAAGCCAATATAACATTTGCTTAAGAAGAGTTTGTTCGTAAGAGACTTAGACATGTACTGGCTTTCAAGCTTTTGCCAAACAGTTACAGGAGAATCCTCTTCCATGACGTGATACAACACGTCATCTTCCAGACACAATCTGATAGTAGCCACCATCTTTGCCTCCAATTCCTTCTAATTTGCCTCATCTATGCCTTCCGGTTGAACACCATACAAGACTTTCACCATCCCTTGCTGCACAAGAAAATCTTTCACCCTTTTCTGCCATCCCGGTTCCATCAAACTTGACAATGCCAAATTTCGTAGACGAAGTACCCGAAGCCATTACAACAATGCCCTGATACCAATTTGTTGTATAAATTGTAATTGCCCAGCGGAAATTAAACGCAGCAATCAATGAAAGAACAAAATATAGAGCACGACCATGTGGTATATTTGAAAGCAATAGAAACAACACAAGGAATTACGTGGTTTGCCAATGCATACATCCACGGGAGAATCGACAAAGAAATTTTACTATTTGGTGTCAAAGACACTTACAACAATCTTCTTCCATTACAAATACACCCAGAACAATGTATATATAAAGTTCCCGGAGGGTTTCCCTCCAAACCCCAACCAACTTAACGTCCCTCTTTCAAAATTCAAAAATCTGCGCTGGGTCCCCAAGCCAAACCATCGACGGATTGGGCCAAACCGTCTTCTTGTACATGTATCCCATTAAGTATATGAGTCACATATCACAACAATCTCCAACTCCCATAGGAGGAATTGGATCCAAATAAATCAAATCATCAACATATGACTTTGGGTTATCACAAATAATTAGATGTCCACAAAATCCATTGCAGTTCATTTATATTCCTTGAGCTTAATATAGGAAAGATCTAGCTACCCTTACAATGAATCTCGCTCTCGTAGTCATTCTCATCCTACTCTCTCTTCTAGGTTTTGTGATTCATTTTGATGGATTCACTCAAAACTGGGTATGGAAAAAAATTCCAAAAATTAGTGGAAGAAAAATCCCATAAGTTGGTGCAAATTGAAAGAAATCTTATAGTTTGCACATGGAAAAGGTGCGGGGTTAAGGGGGCTTTGTTCAACTGGAAAAGAAATCTTATATTTGTAGCAGGTGGATTAGGATTCACTCAAACTGGGTATGGAGAAAAATTCCAAAAATTAGTGGAAGAAAAATCCCATAAGTTGGTGCAAATTGAAAGAAAAACTTTTAGTTTGCATATGGAAAAGGTGGAGGGTTAAGGGGGCTTTGTTCAACTGGAAAAGAAATCTTATATTTGTAGCAGGTGGATTAGGATCACCTTATCGGTTGCAAGATGGGTCTGCACGTGTTTGCCCTTGTTATTGAGGTTGGAGCAGGTCATTCATAATAGGAGTTCCCAAGATACCATATTGAAACTCACAAGTGAGGGGGAGATTGTTAAGAATTCCACCTGTGAGTTTGTACCACATTGGAAAAAGTGAGTGGATGATGAATGCTTATATACATGGTTGGACCTAAGACCCAGTAGACTTAAGCTTTTGGGTCAAGTTGGTGCTCACCCATGTGTATCAAGCATACCTATGGAGTCCTCCGGTGTAACAAGTGGTATCAGAGTCGATGGTTCGGAACTCTGGGTGAGGGAGTGTGTGCGGCGGTAAGACCCACTTGAGCGACTATTGGAGAATGAGTCCTTGGAGGGAGAAGATGACTTCTGTTCAAGAGGGAGCAATTGAGAACTCACAAGTGGGGGAGGGAGGGGTTCAAAAGGGGGGGGGGGGGGTAAGGGGGCTTTTGTTCAACTGGAAGAGAATAAATTTGCAGCAGGTGGATTAGGATCACCTATCGGTTGCAAGATGGGTCTGCACGTGTTTGCCCTTGTTATCGAGGTTGGAGCAGGTCATTCAAATAATTATGGTTTTGTTTGGAGTAAAGTCTACAATTGAACAACAATGATCATTCGATCTTCATTCTGGGCGGCATGGAAGGGCAAGGTTGGTGTAAATTTCTACAAAAGTTGCGAGCGATTTTAGGATTGGAGGAGACAAGCAAAGTTGAGGAGGCTCAACCTTTAAGGAATCATGATCATTAGAGTTGGAAGAAGTTCTTTTTGGTACTTCAATGGCAGCAAAGGATGGATGGTGCTGCGGAGTTGTGGAAGTTACCAATTAGTGAGCATTGGAGTTTTGGTGACTTGTGGTCCAAGAGGCTCTAAGGAAACTAGGTTTTGCAAGGGGAAAGGGGGCAATTGCATGTGTATTTGAAAGCAGGTGGATTAGGATCACCTTATCGATTGCAAGATGGGTCTGCATGTGTTTGCCCTTGTTATCGAGGTTGGAGTAGGTCATTCATTATAGGAGTTTGCAAGATACCATATTGAAACTCACAAGTGAGGGGGAGATTGTTGAGAATTCCACCTGTGAGTTTGTCCCACATTGGAAAAAGTGAGTGGATGATGGATGCTTATATACATGGTTGGACCCAAGACCCAGTAGGCTTAAGCTTTTGGGTCATGTTGGTGCTCACCCATGTGTATCAAGCTTACCTATGGAGTCCTTTGGTGTAACAAGTGGTATCAGAGCCGATGGTTCAGAACTCTGGGTGAGGGAGTGTGTGCGGCGGTAATATCCACTTGAGCGACTATTGGAGAATGAGTCCCAGGAGGGAGAAGATGACATCCATTCAAGGGGAAGCAATTGGAACTCACAAGTGGGGGAGCCCCATTCAAGGGGCTTTGTTCAACTGGAAGAAAAATCTTATATTTGCAGCAGGTGGATTAGGATCACCTATCGGTTGCAAGATGGGTCTGCATGTGTTTGCCCTTGGTCATTCATTATATGAGTCCCGTTCAAGGGGCTTTGTTCAACTAGAAGAGAAATCTTATATTTGCAGCAGGTGGATTAGGATCGCCTATTGGTTGCAAGATGGGTCTGCACGTGTTTGCCCTTGGTCATTCATTATAGGAGTTCGCAAGATACCATATTGGGTGGTGATTAAATCACATAATTATGGTTTTGTATGGAGTCCTTCAGTGTAACAAATGGTATCAGAGCCGATGGTTTGGAACTCTGGGTGAGAGAGTGTGTGCGGCAGTAAGACCCACTTGAGCGACTGTTGGAGAATGAGTCCTAGGAGGGAGAAGATGACTTCTGTTCAAGGGGGAGCAATTGGAACTCACAAGTGGGGGAGCCCGTTCAAGGGGCTTTGTTCAACTGGAAGAGAAATCTTATATTTGCAACAGGTGGATTAGGATCACCTATCGGTTTCAAGATGGATCTACACGTGTTTGCCCTTGTTATCGAGGTTGGAGCAGGTCATTCGTTATAGGAGTTCGCAAGATACCATATTGAGTGGTGATTAAATCAAATAATTATGGTTTTGTTTGGAGTAAAGTCTACAATTGAATGACAATGATCATTCAATCTTTATTCTGGGCGGCATGGAAGGGCAATGTTGGTGTAAATTTCTTCAAAAGTTGCGAGCGATTTTAGGATTGGAGGAGACAAGCAAAGTTGAGGAGGCTCAACCTTTAAGGAATCATGATCATCGGAGTTGGAAGAAGGTTCTTTTTGGTACTTCAATGGCAGCAAAGGATGGATGGTGCTGCAGAGTTGTGGAAGTTACCAATTAGTGAGCATTGGAGTTGTGGTGACTTGTGGTCCAAGAGGCTCTAGGGAAACTAGGTTTTGCAAGGGGAAAGGGGGCAATTGCATGTGTAATTGAAAGTGGCAAGGTTGGCGTAATTTTCTACAAAAGTTGCGAGCAATTTTAGGGTTGGAGGGGACAAGCAAAGTTGAGGCTCAACCTTTGAGGAATCATGATCATCGGAGTTGGAAGAAGGTTTCTTTTGGTACTTAGTGGCAGCAAAGAATGGATGGTGCTGCAGAGTTGTGGAATTTACTGATTAGTGAGCTTTGGACTTGTGGTGACTTATGGTCCAAGAGGCTCCAGGGAAACTAGGTTTTGCGAGGGGAAAGGGGCCAATTGCATGTGTAGTTGAAAGTGGGGGTGGGATTTGAATGGGTTGGGTCACAAGTTATTAACATGACAAGCAAAGTTGAGGCTCAACCTTTGTGGAATCATGATCATTGGAGTTGGAAGAAGGTTCCTTTTGGTACTTCAATGGCAGCAAAGGATGGATGGTGCTGCAGAGTTATGGAAGTTACCAATTAGTGAGCATTGGAGTTGTGGTGACTTATGGTCCAAGAGGCTCTAGGGAAACTAGGTTTTGCAAGGGGAAAGGGGGGCAATTGCATGTGTAGTTGAAAGTGGGGGTGGGATTTGAATGGGTTGGGTCACAAGTTATTAACATGACAAGCAAAGTTGAGGCTCAACCTTTGTGGAATCATGATCATTGGAGTTGGAAGAAGGTTCCTTTTGGTACTTCAATGGCAGCAAAGGATGGATGGTGCTGCAGAGTTATGGAAGTTACCAATTAGTGAGCATTGGAGTTGTGGTGACTTATGGTCCAAGAGGCTCTAGGGAAACTAGGTTTTGCAAGGGGAAAGGGGGGCAATTGCATGTGTAGTTGAAAATGGGGGTGGGCTTTGAAAGGGTTGGGACACAGGTTATTAACATGACAATTAATTTGCCCTAGCTATTGGAGAATAAGTCATGCGATTTTGAAGGTGACATGTCCCATTTGGAAAATGTAATTAGCGATAGAGGCTTGATATTGAAGGGCCTTTTAGGGATTTCTTATGGGTTGTGGTGACTTGCGGTCCAAGAGGCTCTAGGGAAACTAGATTTTGCAAGGGGAAAGGGGGCAATTGCATCTGTAGTTGAAAGCGGTGGTGGGCTTTGAATGGGTTGGGACACACATGTTATTAACATGACAATTAATTGCCCTAGCTATTGGAGAATAAGTCATGCGCTTTTAAAGGTGATGTGTCCCATTTGGAAAATGTAATTAGCGATAGAGGCTTGATATTGAAGGGCCTTTTAGGGATTTCGTTATGGGCTTGTACGTTTTCTAAAACAGAAAGGATTGGGTCACCTCTTCTTCTTAGGCCCATGTCCATCTGAACATGGGGACCCATAGTACAAGTGAAGAGTACTTCCAACTATACACCCCTCAAGCTTAGATTTTATCTAAGCATAATGGAAGTGTGGGAGGGGCTCATGAGGAGTGGGTGTTGAAACTGATTGGATGTAGTAGACTTAGTCTTGGTCAAAGTGAGCAAGTGGATAAGAAACAGCTGCGTGGTACTTCCTCTCTGTTTGGGGGTGGTCAGCACAAATGAGCAATTTTTTTCTAGTGGACTGAGAGATAGGGGAAAGGAAGTCTTGAGGATTGATAAGCTTATTAGCCCAAGGAGGGCTAAGAGATAGGGGAAAGGAAGTCTTGAGGGATTGTTGTCAGAAGGTTCATACGGAGGAAAATGGTAAGACTGATCAAGATTGTGCAAGTTTTAGTAACTACTAGAAAAACAACTTAGTGGTATTTTTTCTCTTCGATGGGTTGGTCACTGCAAATGGGCAACATGAATTTTTTTCCTGTGGCTGAGAGAAGGGGGAAGGGAAGTCTTGAATATTGATGAGCTTACTAGAGGAAAATAGATTTGAGAAAGAAGGTTAGAAAGGAAATTCCTACTGAGAAAAAAATAAGGAGATATATTAGATGAGGAGGGTGATCTGGATAATTATTTTCATTATTTGGGTTGGGGGGGGGGGGGGGGGGGGGGGGGTTACTTTTAGATTAGCTTCATGAACAGCTACGTATTGGATCGTATTATTCAAATTTTATTGATGTTCCTTCCTCGTAGCCTCCATCTCCAATGTATGATTTGGAGGGGGGAGTTCTTGGTTCGATGAATGTTGAAGTAGATGAGGTAGAAGAAGACAAGATTGAGGGAGACCAATATTTAACCAGTCTTTGTGCCTTGTTTTCATCATTTGCTGGATAAAAGGGTATATTGTTAGCTGATCCAAAGGGAAAGAAAGTCTGTTAGGCTAGGTAGTGTTCCGATGACTATAGGAAGGCTTGTGAAGTGAGGTTTGCTTAGGTAGCATTTTGTTTAGGTATTTTTGGGAGGGTGTTACTTTTAGATGAGGTTCATGAACAGCTAGGTGTTGGATCGTATTATTCAAATTTTATTGATGTTCCTTCCACGTAGCTTCCATCTCCAATGGATGATTTGGAGGGGGGAGTTCTTGGTTTGATGAATGTTGAAGTAGATGAGGTAGAAGAAGACAAGATTGAGGGAGACCATTATTTCACTAGTCGTTGTGCCTCGTTTTCAACATTTGCTGGATAAAAGGGTATATTGTTAACTGATCCAAAGGGAAAGAAAGTCTGTTAGGCTAGGAAAGGGACTGTCGGAATTGGCTAACTTGCAGTGCTCCAATGACCATAAGAAGGCTGTGAAGTGAGGTTTGCTTAGGTAGCATTTTGTTTAGGTATTTTTGGGAGGTGGGCAGTTGTCGCTTGTGTTTTCTTTTTTTCTTTGTTTAAATTTCTTTTCTGAGGTTTTCTTGTCCTTTATTGCTTATATTCTTTCTCTCATAATATATGAACAAAAATTTTGGGTTCTCACAAACTTTTTCAATGTATCTTGAATGGTCTAGTTTTCACAAAAAAAGAAAAGAAAAAAGGCATCCTTCTAATCAATTTCTTCTCAAGCAAATCTTACATACATGCTGTACCCAAAATTGTTATATCCATAACTGAGAAAAATGAATTGCTTTGCTTTTGCACAAACCTCGGCCTCTCATCCTTTGGAATGTGCACAAAGGTTTTGCAATCAAACATTTTCAAGTGATTGTAGGAAGTATTTTTCCTACTAAGAACTATTTTTGGTATATCACACTACAAGGGAATGCATAAAGAGTGATTTAACAAGTGGATTGTTTCGCTCCCCTAAAAGGATCTTTGCAGCTTAGCATTTGACATGTCACTCTCTCGACATATTTTCTTACAAAACCATTCAAACTCTGGCATTTTGGAGTAGTTGTCTAATATTCAATGCCTAAAAAGTTATAGTGAACCTGAATATTCACCTCCATTATTTGTTCAAATGCACTTAAATGATCTTTGTGTTTCTCTTCGACAAATAGCTTAAAGTTACTTAACACATTTAAAACCTTTTTTTTTTTTTTTCTCCAGGGTTCAACTCCAGATTTTCCTAGAGTGCAATAGAAGTAAAAAAGTGCAGTGCACTACCAAGTGTAATAGTTTTTAGGACGTCACAATGCATCAAATCTAAAAAATTAGATCTCCTTAATGGAGAAGCACTTTTAAAAGTAGTCTGTATAAAGCTTTCCAGCCAAATAAAGCTCTCCAAGTTGTAAGTCCATACCTTGTTGGATGATCATGAATAGAAGTAAGAATGTGCAATACACTACCAAATGTTCTAGTTTCGTACTACATCACTCACTCGAATGCATCAAATCTAAAACATTAGGCCTTCTTAGTGGTGGATCACTTTAAAGTTACTCTGTGTTGCTTTCCAGCCAAGCGCAATGTTTACAAGGCTCTGACTTCATACACCTTTTTCTTGAATATTTCAAGTCCTTTTTGGCTCATGTATCTTAGCCTCTTTTGCCACTGCTCTGTAACCGAGTCATTCTCCACCCTATTATGATGCCTTTTGAGTGCTTTGCTCTTATCAATTCGAGTGTAGAGTACTTCTTTTCTCTAGATACAACCACAGATCCTCTAGTGAGCATTCACTGCCTATGATTTAAGGTATTGTGGCACCCCTCATCATCCCAGCTTCACTATGCATATCAAATTTAATTGAAATATTCGATTTGTTTCGCATCTTTAAGAATTAACTTGCTGATTGGTCTGCAAGTGCCCATCTTCCTGTCAAAATATGAGAGAAGGTATCATTCCCCATTTTCACCACACCAAATTCGTGGTGGTGTATAGGATGAGAAGAAATCCTTCATAGTGCATGAATGGAGGTACAATTATCTAGAAACTAGTTGCATTCTTTATTCCTGTATAATTTTTTCTCTCTATATTTCAGAATTTTATCTTCCAGTTTTTTGCCTGAAGAAATTTCATCTATTTAGTTCTAATAAATGTTATCTTTTTGGTGTGTGTGTGTGTGCGTGTGTTTTTTGTTGTATTATTTGCTTTAACGATAACTAGAATTTTGATTCTAAACTGAAAGTGAGATGGTTGCTTGTTTTCACAGATGCTCTGCGTGCAAGCAAAAGAGAAATGTCAATTGCGACCCGAGGTAATGTTTCTTTCTTCAACAAACTGTTCATGCCTTAGCTTTTTCTCCATTGTTTGATCTTTGGTTTGTTTAGAGATAGTATTGAGATTACAAGTTTGGGAAAAGGGGGACCAAAATCATGGCTGATAATTTGGGTGGTAAGAATGAATCTTGAAGTGTAATAGTTGATGCCGAGTTTCTCATCTAATGGTTTGTAAACTTGAAAAGGGCTAAAACCATTTCTGTCCAACTTCAGCCTTGGAACAAGTCCTACTTCAAAAATAAGTAAATAAAAAAAAAACTAAAAACAAAAAAAAAATCCCAACAAAGATAAAAAACTCCAAGTATCATAAAAGATAAGAAATTAATTGTTCTAACAGTATTTGTAGTAGTAGAATGAATCAAAACCCATGCTTTGAGAAGTTATTAAGCATGGTTATTAAAATCATGATCTAGATTGTAGAATCATTCTACGATGCAAATTCACCCAAACAATCCAAGTCGCAAAAAAATTGGAATAAAGTAGAATCATAAAAGAATCAGTTGTTCTCTGGTTTGGCTTTTTTTTTTTTTTTTTTTTCTTTTCGCGTCAATAATGTGGCCTAATACATGTTTTTCTTGGCCCAAAGGCCCCAAAAGGTTTTTGTTTGGTCCACAGTCTTCAAAAACTGGGGCAAAATGGCTCTCAACCTCTCACCGATGAACAGATTCAGTAGAATCTGCACCTGATCTCCCTGGAGTTTGACACCTCAGCCCTATACTAATTGAAGTTTAGCAACCTAGCACCTAAATTTCTCTCCTCTTTGACAACCAGAGTGCCCTCCATCTGGTGACTGGTGTTCAATCAGCAGCTGCCAGCAGTCTTGCTGTTTGATCAGCAGTTCTTTGGTGTTCGACAACCAGAGTTCTTGGTGTTCTACAAGAACTCAGTCCTTTGTCCTCTTCCTTTTTTGATGTTCAACAAGAACACCTTAGTCCTCTTCAACACAGAGTTTTCTTATTGTTTGATCAGCAGCAGCCAAGAAAAGAGCCAAGCCAGCAGGCCCAGCAGAGCTGCAGAGGTATGCTTCGAAAAACAGATCTGCTTCTTGAAAAGACTCAACAGTGGGCAATGTTTTCCTAATACTTCTTTTCCTTATTTTTCTTGCTCTTCTTCTTTTTCTTCTTTTTATTGTTTGAACTTTTTATTGGATTTTTAACTTCTTAGACTAATCAAGTTTTTAGCCATAAGAATCGTCATAAAGTTCCACATATATACTTTTTTAATAGGATCTTACAATTCTCGACCCGATTCTACGATTCAATCCTCCAGAGCTCCAACGATCCCACTTAGAATCCTAGTTCTAAACAACCTTGGTATTAAGGAGTATTAACCATAACAGCCAGTAGGATTACAACATATTTCAAAACTTTTAATATAATGTTAAGGCATAAAATTAAGTTTCCTTAAACAATCAGAAGTTCTCCATAAAGGCACTGTAGTTTTGGAATATTTTGAATTTCTGCACTGTGCTTGTGGGTGAATTCACCATGTAACTTTTTTTCAAGGAATGTAAATTGAGCAGTTCTTTGCAAGATTTTGTTCACCGTGTAAATTGTTAAATACTTTACCCTGTGGCTCTTCGTTATGAGTCTAGATAAGCATCTGCGCACATTAGAGTCAACTAAGATGAAATTTCATGGCTATGTTCTGTACTTTTCCATCCTTTGATAACTATTGCTTTAATAAGTATTAGTTTGATGGTGCCACACTCTTTGTAGGGATCGAACGTGAGATTGCTTCTCTTCAACTGGAGGTGTGTTATTACCTGAAAGCTCTGTGTATATGTGTGTGCGTGTATATATATATATATATATATATATATATATATATCTTCCCAAAGTTTAATCTGGCTTGAATTTTTCAGGAGAAGAAATTAGTGGCAGAGATAAAGAAAACAGCTAAAACTGGGAATGAGGCAAGTATTTAAAAAAAAAAAAAAAAGGTTCTTAACTGAGCTGAACCATCCAATTGGCTTACCTAATGTTGAAGCTATGGGTTGAGTTAACATCTATGTATCATTTAATTTATGTTGAGTCTTCTAAGGCAATCTAAACCCTTTTCTATTCTGTATTTGTTGGAGGTGGTTGAGAGGCCTAAGCTTCAATTTGTATGTTTTGTGGCTGTTACACTAATTTGGCTGTATTCTACTTTGTTCCTGAGCCACAGCTCTCAAATGTGAGCCTCAAAGGACATGTTTGACTGGCATGAGGCATGCCTAAGTTCCCTCTATTATATGTAAAGGTGTTCATGTTTTGTTGGTGAGGATTTTTAGAGCTGGTGAGGATTTTTAGGTTAGAAAATCAATATATACCATGGTGTTTTATTTCATTTAGGTATAATACACTGTATCTAATACCCTTGCTTGCTTTTGAAGCTTTTGAGGACTAGTGACACTTACCTAAGCTAATGTTTTACATAAAATACTGATCTTTATAATGATCCAGCTGTTTTGAAATTGACTGTTTTGCAGGAATTATGTTAAACCATTTGATTCTTTTTCCTGACGAAAGGAAAAGTTGTTGAGATGTTTTTATATTTCCTTAATTGGAACATTCATATCTATTGCTAATTTAATGGTTTTTGAATCAATGATTCTGTCCTCGAGCATAAGAAAAATTTTATCCAGGATTTGTCTTGATTCTGAAAATTCAGGAAGTTGGATTAACTGGTGTGTTATTATTTAAAAGGTTATTTAAAATTAGAAGGTTACTTGTTAAGTTATAGTGATACTCATATGTGGAAATTTCAGAGAAATTATCATGCATGTTGAAATTAATGTTTTGTTTTTTGAAAAAACTAATTTGATTATGTAAGGTTGCAATAAGGCAGTATGCTAACCAGCGTATATAGCCAAGACAGGTGTCCGTCCATTCAATCTGGGATCTTTTTGGTTGACCAAGGGACCTACATGGTCTGCTGGGACCATGAAGCTCTTTACTGACTTAAATGTAGATTCAACTTCCAAAAGAAATCCAGAGTCGTGCATCACCAGACTTTTTTAACTTTTTAACAGGTCTCTGTCCATTCGATCTGGGATCTTTTTGGTTGACCAAGGGACCTACATGGTCTGCTGGGGACCATGAAGCTCTTTACTGACTTAAATGTAGATTCAACTTCCAAAAGAAATCCAGACTCGTGCCTCACCAGACTTTATTAACTCTTTAACAATATTTGTAGCTAGATGTTTTCTTTTTCAAAAGAGATTCCTTGCCTCTCAAATGACTATCTATTATAACCATTGCCCAGGCTGCTACCAGAATCTTGGCTCGTCAACTTGTTCGTCTACGGCAACAAATAACTAATTTGCAGGGAAGTCGTGCCCAAATCAGGGGCGTAGCAACTCACACACAGGTTAATATTCTAACTGCAAAGTGAGTTTTTAAAAGATGTAATCTCTTCTCTTTGTCATTTTCCTTTATTTTGTTCGTTTTTTCTTTGCATGCACAGGCAATGTATGCCAGCACTTCAATTTCTACTGGGATGAAAGGTGCAACTAAAGCAATGGTGGCCATGAACAGGGTATGTGGTAGAAGATCACATCATAGCTTTCCGGGAAATCTAGCAAATTGACACTCCATAAAAAATGACATGTGCATGTGTCTTACCCTTCTCGTGTGCTTGTGAGCGCATTTGGATCTGCAAAGTCAGATCAATAATACAATTTGGGTCAGATTGTGCTCCTGCACAAAAAAAAGGGGGCAGCCTGGTGCACAAAGCTCCTGCATATGTGCGGTCCATGGAAGGGACGGACCACGATGGGTCTATAGTATGCAACCTTACCTTGCATTTTTGTAAGAGGCTGTTTTAACGCCTCAAACCTGTGTTCTTGCGTACAAGACTAGTTGAAAATGAAATAAAAGCTCATCAATATGACGATGAGAGTGTCACTTGACATATACTCATTTGAAATGCAGTTCCCAAGATTTATTTTAATACAACTTATTATAGCTTCTAGTGCCTGTATTTTTTTAAGTCGAGTGCAGTTATTACTTGTCTTTTTTATTTTTTCAGCAAATGGCCCCTTCCAAACAAGCTAAAGTGATCAAAGAATTCCAAAAGCAGTCATCACAAATGGACATGACGGTAAAATTCACTAATATTTGTATTTTTCCATTTCTCTGCATCTTTTTCCATTTAGAATTTGAAACCTTTTCTATTTATTGGGAAAGAAAAAACAAAGAATTTAAAATCTTGTATTTCGGTAGAAATTAGCTGGCAGATAGATGGGTACAAATTAAAATATGAGGAAATAGGCCACATATTTACCTGAGATAGCTTCATATTTATTCTGTCTATAAATAAAAACAGTCAAATGACCAATAGTTGTTTTACTTATTTTATATCTTCATGGAATTACTTGGTCCTTTGCTAACTTGTGTAGAATTTGCTTCGTAGGTTTGTTTTTTTTTTTTAACCTTGGTTTGCATGTGTTCGTATTTGTGAGATAATAACATATGTTGTTCTCAATTCAGATTGAGATGATGTCAGAGTCTATTGATGAGACATTAGATAAAGATGAGGCTGAAGAGGAAACTGAGGAACTCACTAATCAGGTGCATTATATTGACTGTTCTGTTAGTTTTTTGTTTTCTCTCATCGGTTCCTTTCTTTCCCTTGCTTTTGATCCCTAAATTTGATTGGTTTCTTTGCAGGTGCTAGATGAGATTGGTGTGGATATTGCATCACAGGTTCCCTTTTTTTTTTTTTCTTCTTTTGAGATGAATTATGTCACATGGATTTCATTATGAATATTATTTTGTATAATTTGAATAAGTGATACTTGTCCTCTTTTTGACAGTTATCTTCAGCTCCAAAAGGGCGGATTTCTTCAAAGAAGGTTGAAAATGTTGTTACTAGGTATGTGTTACTTGTGAACTGTTTTTTTTTTTTTCTAATAAAAATAAGAGAATTTTGAGGAATTTGATTGCTAGCTTTGGTTTTGAAACAAGGTTAAGTTTTCTGGCTAAGGTTCCACTACCGTTTGCCTTCCTTTTTTGCAAACGACAAGCACCCACCCAGTTTTGGACATTATAGATGGTTACTTGTAGTAAAAGATACATGCACTTTCCACAATAAGTTTACTTGCCTTGCCTTTTGGAAGCATAGATTTGGAGGATTGAATTTGAATTTGTGGTATCATAAAACTGTTTGGGAGCATATTAGGGCAATCTAAACTTGAGCTTTCAAATCCATGCTCCCAAACACTACCTTAGATTACGTTTGGGAGCATAGATTTCGGGATTTGGATTTGGTAGATTTGAAGAAAACTTAATAATTAACGTATCATAAAAATATATGAATTAGTTTTGTATATATATATTATATATATATATATATATATATATTATTATATATAAACTTTATATTAATATGTTTATATATGTATGTTTATATACGCTGTTTTATTCTTTTTTTCAATTCAATTATATGATCATATGTTAATCAATTATATGTTTATGGAAATGAACCCTAACTATGCAACCCTATTCCTAGTAGATTGACTCCAAAATAGCATATCCAAATTAGAAGAAAGCCCACAGAAGCCACAATTGCAGAATTTGTACCTTTCCAATTTTTATTTGTTTGAGTATGTAAATAAACATATTTGTATTATATTTGATCGAAAAATGCACAAAAATTTATATCTATGGCTCAAGTTCTAAGTTCCCGTGGGTTAAAATCATGAAATTTTTGTAATTATCTAAAAAAATTAGGGCAATTTTAATTGTGCAAAGTAGTTTTTTATTTTTTAAATTTGAAATTATTTTTCTTATTTTTCAGTTTCGCAACATTATATGAAAAAAAAAATATATATATATATATATATATTTTTTAATTGTTTGGAGATCCAGGAGTAAAACTAAAAAATAAATTCTGTCAACTAAACAATTATCTATTTACAATAAAGTGAAATCCCTTTGTAATTTCATGGTCGGTGTGGATAATCCCATTGGCACACAATAAATTCTCTATTTTAATGTTGCATGCTTCTAAAAATTTGTTTTCATTTGCAGTTCTAAATCTTCCGATGTTGAAGATCTTGAAAAGAGGCTGGCATCTCTCCGACGCATTTGAGCTGAGAAGCGCAGCAGTTGACAGTTGTCTTTCATTAAATTTAGTTTTCTTTTAAATTTTTAGCAGTATAAAAATACAATGAATGTGAATTATTGTTTATAAAGTTAATTTCCAAAATATAAATTATTTTTCAATGTCATAATTTCCAGATACTTGCCTATTTAAAAGGTGGAGGTTACTCTGTGGTTTCCCATTGGGGTATTTTATTATTTTCGTACATGGACCTTATTACTTTGGTGTGAGCGTCTGAGCATTTGACAAAATTAATTACATGTTTGGTAGTGGAAATGAAATTACATGGAATGAAATTAAAATTTTCATTTAATTTCATCAAATTTATTATTTAAAATTTAATTTAATTTAATTTTATTCATTGTTCGTTTCATTTCACAAATAAAAAATGATGCAAGTATTGAAGTGTAATGCCAAATTCAAATAATCAACTATAAATTTTAACTTAAATCAAAATCATAAATTTGAATATTAAACTATTTTTAGTGTTTGATATGTAAACTTTAAAATTATTATTTTTAATTTTAATCTTTTGGACTGTCTAGAACGAGATTATTTAATAGAATTAAGATATAAAATAAATCAAAGTTTTTAATTAAGTCAAAATGGTTTTTTTTTTATAATAATAATAATAATAATAATTTTAAGAAAAAATATGCAGGACAGAGGTTGGGGGTGATTAGGCTTTTGATTGGGTCTTAGGTTCTTTAACTTTTTTTTTTTTTGTATTTATTTTTCATAAGGAATAAAAATGAAAAAGAGACCTCAATTTTATTTTCTTATCTAAATAAATAAGATATGCTCAGTAGACCAATTTTAAGAAAATGAAGAGCAATTGTCAAATCCATTAATGTTTAACTAACTCATTTATTTAGTGAACTAATTTGGACACACAACTATTGATTATTTAGATCAAACAAACATTCTCATTGCCATTTTTTTTTCCTTGGAATGTAAAGGGGAACTTTGTTAAAATATGTGTGCGAGGACTATACAACATAAAAACCATCTAATTTGTTTTGTTTTGTTTTGTTTTATGTAGATCGTGGTCAAGTTAAATTAGCATCTCATCGAAGTCTTGCAAAATAGTGAGAGTTATGATGTATTTTCAAGAGAGGGGTGAATTGGATATTAAAAATTATATCTTAGGTCAAGTTTGTCCTATTTTTAGCACAACTAGTATTACACAAAGTAAGGTCTTTCTAAGCAGTCACAAATATCATGAATATTGAGATTTTGCAAATATTTAAAATTATGCACAATAATCACAATAAATCAAGTATAAACATATAAGTGCAGAAATGTAAAGAGAGTAGGGAGAGAGAGCGCAAACACAAGATTTTTACGAGGTTCAACAAACTTGCCTACGTCCTTGCCTTGGGCAAACCTCCCAAGGATTCCACTATCCGCTCCTTAAAACCGAGCGGACCTTCCCGTTACAATCCGATGCTTACACAAGGCGTAACTACCTCTTTACAATCCGATGCTTACACGAGGTGTAACTACCTCACCACGGTTCACAACTCGAACTGCCAATACAAATGATATGAGATTTTCGTACAAGTAAATGCTTCTTAATAAGCAAAGATGTACAAATGAAATCTAGATGCACTCTCAAGTGATTTTATATTTGAAGTTCATTAGAGTATATGAAATCCTCTCAAAAATATTTTTCAATAAAAGGAGAGAGTATGGAAAATGATTTTCTCAAATTGATTGACCTTTGCAATATCAAAAAATGAGAAGCCTCTCAAGCAAAAATATAGGAGTGAATATATAACTCAAGGCTTTCTTCAAACACTCAAAGATTTTTCTCCAAAAATATTTTCAAATAAAAGTAGGAGAAATATGAAAAATAATTTCTTCAAATAAATTGACCTTTAAAAAATAAAATCCAAGAAAGCTCTCAAGCAAAATATAATGAATATAAGCTCAAGCCTTACTTGTATAACTCAAGAAGAATTTCCCCAAAAAGAGTTTTTCAAAATAGAAGAGTAGAAGAAAATGATCTTCAAAAATGGGTTTGGAAATAAGAACAAGAAACAAAAATAAGTATGCTTCCCAAGTGTTTCTCACTCTTTTTCTAAGTGTTTGGGCAAGTTTTATAGGCTAAACCCTCAAATAGCCATTATATGGCTGTTGGGGGAAAGAAATAATATAATAATATGAAAATAGTTATTTTTCACCCATTGGAGCAGTTTTGCCCATTGGATTCATCGACTAGTTTATGCACTCGTCAACTAGTCTACTCCTACCACTCGTCGATGAGTCTTGCCCTTGGTTTTTTGCGCGAATACCTTTCAGTATTTTGGAGATAACATTTTCTATATTCCAAATTAAACCTTCTTGGTATCAACAGAAAGATGAGAGAAACTCCCACAACTTTCATGTTGGACACTTTCAGTATTTTGGTCATTACTTTTTATAGAAAACTCCAAATGGGATGCTCTTGGTATCAAAAGAAAGCTAAATGAAAATCCCACAATTTTCATGTTGAACATATTTTACAATGATAACTGATTGATCGATGAAATGGCTCATCAATACGATGGTAGAAACATGATAGGGATTTTGAAAAACTTGTTTTGGAGTTTTTTTTACTTGAAATAATTTTTGCACATATGTAAAATAATTTTCCATGAAATATAGAGTTCCTAAGGTCAATCTATGGTCATTGAGTTTCAAATTAAATCATGAGGCACAATTAAACCTAATTAATTATTACAACCCCAAAAATAAATAAAAATCTTCATGCTTAGCTCCTTTGCAATTTCCATGGAATATGCCGAGGTATGATCGTCTACGTCCTTTCACGGCTTCCATATTGCATCCATAACTTGTGCTTTTAGAACTATAAACCTGATAATACACTAAGAACACAAGTAAGATGTCGTGGTTTGTCATAAATTAAATAGTGATTAGACTCAAAAAGTCAACAAATAGAAAACACAAAAGTGACTAATGTTTTAGAAGAATCGTTCAATGCTTAAAGTAATAATGATTCGTTTGGTTGGTGGAATAGTTAATCCTTGGAATGAGATAAAATATAGTGAAAATTTTGTAATTGTAGGTAATAGCCATTTTTTGTAATTGTGGTATCAACATAATTTTTTTATATAATTAATTATTACTTACCTATTGTAATTCATTTATTCCTAGGAATAGATATTCCTGAACTGAATATTGGGTTTGAGATTATTTTAGGAGAAAGGGTAGTTGCAGATGTGTTCTTAAAATATGCTTATTTAGGCCCCCATTTACCTATGTGATGTCTATATTTACTTCATAATTATTACTTCTTATCATCGTCCAGAGTTATACGTAGTATGTTTCATGTTTTAGGAAATCAGAGCTTAAATCAAGGCGTTAAGCAGTGCAAGGAGTCAATGCAACAATGTGGAAGCCTAAGTGGTTGACTAGGTCTCCAAGGCATGGATTCAACTACAACAACATGACCCTAATCGACCACGTGGTGCAACCAATCAGTCACAAGGGGCGACCAGGTCTAGCCAGAAGACTCCAGAGTGATAGCTAATTGAAGATTTTCTAGAATGCCTCGACCAAGGCGCGACTAGGAGACCACATGTGACTTGGTCAACGATGCCATCAACTGAACAAAGAAGTAATTGAAGATTTTACCAAATGTATCGACCAGGGCACGACGAGGAGATCTTGGCAGTGCGACCAGGTCAACTTCGATCAAGTTTAGAAATCTGCTGGACAATACTTTTGGGAATTGTTTCCTGATTTGAATTTCTGTGTGTGCAAACCCTAAGGGGTATAAAATCAAACTTCAAAAAGACGATTTGAGGTTCCCTCTTGGCTCCCATTAGTTCGAAGAGATTACCTTTTAGACTCTTTTACATTTACTTTTTAACTATCTTACAATAGAAATGCATGATGATTGAGTAGCTAGTGTTAAATTGTGAAAAAGAGACAGACATACGCATACATACGTATATATGAAGCCATACATTGTAACTTGTGTAGCCTATAATTAAAATAATTAAGAAAATTTATATGAGACTTAGATGGCCAGAAATGGAACCCTAATAAATTAAAAGGAAAAATGAAGTATAAAGAAGAGAGAAGGCAGAAAGTGAAACTGAAGCAAGATGAGGAATGGGATGAACAAGAAAGAAGGGAATCCGGGATAACGGTCCGACCAAACTGATACTCCCTCCCACAAAACATTCACCATACAATATAATATAATATAATAATCAAGTAGTACGCACACCCATGGGACCCCCTTTGTGCTCGCCCTTTTGTCTTCCATGAATTATTTTCTTGTCTACTCCTAAGACTCCCCAGCTCAATTATGGTGCTGAACCACAACCAATTCTCCTTACGAGGCAGAGACACCTCAACTCAATTCACTAGGCTGAGCCAAACTATGCACACTTTATAGGATGGTGCAAATCCTAGCTTTCCTACCGGGTCTGAGCCAATCTAGGACTCTTAATAGGGCGAGTCTCCCTCTTCAGGCTACGCTTGGAATACAATGATAATAATTTTTTATATAAACAAAATGCTTCTTAAAAAGCATAGATGTACAATATGAAGCTCAAATGCACTCACGTATGATATGAAGTTATGCTTAGTAGAGTATGAGTTTTTCTCAATATAATATTACAATCTTTGAATATAATATATATGATGTATGCTTCAAAGATTTAACCCCAAATTATTTTCTCCAAAAAATATTTTTCAATAAAAAAGAAGGAGAACTTACGGTTTTTTTTTTCAAATGATTTTTCCTAAAATAAATAAACATGATATTTGATAAAAATGAAATATGAAATATGTGTTTTTCAAAGATCTCAAAAACCCTCAAATGATATCTCCAAAAATATATTCTTGAAAAGTAAATTGCTGGAGATTTAGGGTTTACGCTAAAAAAATATTTATGCAATAAAAACAAGTGTACTTTTGGAATTTTGCAATAGATGTGCAAGATTCTCAAGCTAAGACAAGTTTTCTCCAAGAAAATTTATTAAGAAAATTAATGGGGAGAAAACTTAAGATCAGCTCTCCAAAGATTTTTGAAATAAAATATATGAGAGAGTAGATGATCTTACAATGAAAATGTGAATGCCCAATAATAAAAAGTTCCTTTCAACAACCTTCAAATGCAATGAAGTTTCAAGTGAAAGAAGTATAGGAAAAATCAATGCCCCCTCCCAAGAAGATTTTTAAAATGAATAAGAGAGAAATAAAGAATAAAATTTAAGTACAAAATAATTTGGGAGAAATTGTAATCTAAGCATTGATTAAAAAAAATGGGTTCTGAAGGGGTATATATAGAGTTTTCAAAATTTGACCATTTTGGGGACACACTCGTCATTTTGAATATTTTTAATTAGGAAATTAATTACATTTAGCATTGAGAATTAAGGTCAACCTGAGAGATTCGTTCGGTCAGCTGAGCAAATGAGATTTACAATCGTTCGATACTCGGCCGACTGTCATTATTGGTTTGGCGGTTAAGCACCAACTATCGGTCGGCTGAGCACATTTTGCTCTTCATTTGTCAATCGGCTAAGCTATAATAAATGGCCAGATAATGAACTCAGGTCGGCTAAGCAAAGTGTCGGTCAACTGGCCAAAAAGCATATTCCAGATTTCAAGGTGAACGGTCAATTGAGGAATGTTAAGTTGAAAAATGGCAAGTCGACTAAGCTACATAAAAAAAAAATTATTTTCTTATTAAAAGGTTTGGTCAGTCGACTGAGATGATTATGAACTTGAAATGTACGGTCGATTGAGCTAAGTGAAAACCTAAGATGAGTCCTTAAAAAATTTACCCCTATATGTGTAAGTATTTTATTTTAGTTGGAGAATATTTTCATGAAAGGTTTTGGGACCTAAGGTTAGTCAATGGTCTTTCTTTGAGTTGTTAATCATATCATGCATGAGATACATTATTACAGACCAAATACTAAATGCTTTTAAAAATAAAGTAAATATGTCTTCTTCTTCTTCTTTTTCTCTTTTGATACTTCATGGAATGTGCCAGATGATGTTTTAAGTTCCTCAGGCTTCCATTTCCCTTTTTCTTATGTGTGATCTAAATTGTAAACCTATTCAAGCACTGAATACACACATATGAATCTTGTGCTTTGTCAACATCAAAATAGGGATCGGACTTAAAAAGTGAACAATCTCCCCCTTTTTTATGATGACAAATACATAAGAGCAAAATGGGTAAGCCTAAAAAGGCTCCCTCTTTCAATATGCATAATTTAAAGATAAACATTATAGCTTGAGCATATTCGTGAAAGAAAATATTTCAAAATTTATCATGTATTTAGTTTTAGCATTAAGGCACAGACACTCGTGCATTTTGCTCAAAAAAATTCTCCTCCTTTTGGCATCAGCAAAAGGGCTAAGCTAACCGTTTAAGTATTTTTTCATTTTGAAAGAAACCTTAGCTTTAAAAATAACTCTCCCCCATTTTGAAATAATGTTTAATTTGCTTAGAAAAACTCTCCCCCATTTTGGTATAAGATTTGGGCATAAAAATTTCAAAAATTGTTTTAAAACATTTTTCAATTTGGCACACAAAACAATTTAACTGGTCATTTAAGATAGAAATGACATTATAAACAAGGCCAGACTAGAAATATCCTCAAACCATTTGCAACTAAAACACTCCATAAGACCCGTGAAGGATTTGAATTCAAAGCACACGACATATGATAGCAAGGAGTAGGTTTGAGTATGATTTTAGTCTAACTAGTTCGCATGCATTTTCATATGTAATCATGGAACCACTTATGCAATAAAAAATATATCAATACTGACGCAAGAGATAAATAATTTTAATTTAAAAACATTTCTTGCCAAAAAGAAATAAATTAAAAAATATATATATATATATATATATATGTATATATCACCTTATGATTTACGATATATACCGGGGATGATGTTTGTTGAAAAAGAAACTTTAAAGATCATGTAAGCACAACTTTTCTGGTGATCATTTAAGCACAGAACAAAATATGACCAGAAAAATACAACCATATGAATTTTAAGGATATGAAAATTTTAAATCAATATTATATGGCTATACAAATGATTGTGGCTAATCAATATATTATAATTTGCAATGAAAATATTACATTTAAGAAAATGTCACAATGAATTTGATGCACATCTAAGCCTAAGAATGGGTGAGCGCAACATGATAGAACTGTAAGTTCAAGAACTTTCCTTATGAATTTGAATACGAGCTTAGATGCAATGAACTGCTTATACTAATCTAAGATGGCTGCACTAAGTATGCCAAGAGTATAAGCAATCATTTTAAATCTTGTAACATAGCTATACTAGATATTGATTAATTCATTTCAAACATTGCAACCAGTATAGTCTCCCTATGGAAAAAAAATGCATCAGAGAGTATACATTAAGGCATTAAATAGTGCTCATAACCGAGAATAATTCATATATATTCATAGAGCTTTAAGAGCTAGACAAGATGTTCACGATTTTCCAAAGAGCCTCAATATTTAAAAAGTGTAACATGATTCATATGAGTCCTTTGTGTTCATTCTCCAGGGATCGAGCTTAGCTCCCCTATATATTTTCTTATGCATGCACTTTCAAATTAAGGATGAAATTTAGTTATCTATTCTTTTGATTCACTCATCCTTTCAAAAACATATTCGCATGCATCAAATCATAGTTGTTTTGGCACATGGTTTTGTTTTGGGAAAGTTTTAACGAAATTTCGATAGCATACTGTCTATAAATAGAGCATTTTTCCAAAAAAATATGTACCAAAAACCTGATAGATTCAAGCAACCAATTTAAAATGATCCGTATCATGCAAATTCCATTTAGTTCAAGCATACAAGAACCTATATCCACTACCAGCATGCAATACACAAGATATTGCATCAGCCATGCAGTTGGCATTCAACACACGCATGCATTTCAGTAGTTCAGATATATACTATCCAACAAAGGATACAAACATGAAGTAAAAGTGGATAGTAGGCTGCAGTGATATTCTCATCAAGGCATACAAGCGAAAAATAATATGAGGGCATTAAATTTATATAGATGTGAAAGAGAGATGCTCCCCATAAGTTGTGCGCTTAACTCAATACTAGCTTTTGCCTTTTCGATTATTCAAATTTTTAGCCAAGTGTTCTAGATTTTAAATGATTTACACTTGGCTTTGACTGCCTAGGCTTATTGCACCAAAAAGTCACAATGAATATTTCTTTAAGTGTACTAAGCCTATTTTACCTCTTATCTTATGGATCTTAGCTTGTGAGAGGCACCAGTTCAAGTGGCTTTAATTTTAACTGCTCGTGCAAAGGTTTCCTTGAAACCTTTTTTGCCTTCTTCTAGATTAAAACCTATTGTAATCATCTCAGCCATTCAAATCATCTCTAAGGATATAACGCTTTAATGGATTTGACTTAAAATTTGAGAGCTTATGAAAGGATTATAAATAAATACTCTTAAAAATCAAATCATTAATAAGTTCATAAAAGTATTTGGAAGTGGCAGGACATTATTCAAAAATTTTTGTGATGGTGAATGTGTCCCACCAGATCAGGTGAAGAGCAGTTAGGAATGTGTGAATGTTGTGAATGATGCTCTTTGGAGAATGGAACGTATCCTTTAGATATGATCACCATTTAGAGCAAGGATATGAACCAAGGAATAGGATGAAGCTTTACGAATGTGATCATGGTTGGTAAAGAATTCCTATGGCGGAGAGAGTGAACTGAAAATTAGAGAAATTTTACATTTAAAGCTTACATAGAATATATTATTATAAATGGATGATTGATTCCCTTAGTGGATGCCTCTAACTAGATTGTGAGAGGATGTCCTATGATAAGCATTAGGAATATTAAAACTTTATGATCATCAATGCTTATTTCCAGAGTGATGGATAAATTTAGATTAGGATATTATGAGCTTAGGGTTAAATAATATAGTGTTAGATGAATTCCCTAAAGCTTAGGCTTGTGTAATGGACAAAATATGCTTAACTTAAAATATTCATATTTGAGTATGAGTTAAGCAATAAGAATTCATTACTAGGTAAAAATACCTTTTTCCATTTGAAAGTGGATTTTGCTCAAGCCACTTGAGTATGATTTGCTCAAATATTCATATTTGAGTATGATTTGTGGTTTTCATCTCAAAATAATAAGGTTCCAGATAATTTAATCAGTTACGCCCTCAGCCTTTACTTTGAATCATTTAGAGGAATGATATCATATATGTGAAGACAAACGTCCAACTCAAGGAGAGATTAGCACATTCCTTTTTAGTTCAAAGTTTGCATGCAATAGCCAATATTTTCACATCTTACCTAATCATTATGATGAATATATGCATTAAGTTCTGATTGGATATTTTACTTGAATTTTCATATTGGCGAGATTTTCTAAGGCTCTTAATATTACAAAATAGTATAGTGAAAGTATGTACTAAGAATTTTCATTTTAAGCACACACCACTCCCTAAGCCATTTAGTCATCACTACCCCTACATCTAATCCTAAGATCTAATGAAGAATTAAACACTTATGTAATTTCTATTGCATTCCGATCTCCCTTTGGTCCTACGAGTTTTGCTTTTCTAATCACCCATATCATTTCTCCATCCAAGCCTCTGGCACTTCTAAGTAGACAATTAACCAAATGTGCCCTTTTCTTTTACAAAATAAGCAAGCCTTATATGCACATGAAATATTGTGCTTATTTACACTCTACAAGGCACACAAACGACTATGGGATTTAAAAAGTGAACCTTTTTTGAAAGAAGTGTTTCATTTTATTCCTAAGGGTTTATCATGACAATTCTTTTCATTTTTAGCCTTTAATCTACTTTCTGAGTTATCTCCCTTTCTCTCTCCAGGCAGATAACTTACAAAATTTTCTTAATCTTTTTCCTTTCAAGAATGGCATGATATTCTTTCAATTCTTTTAATTGATTTTCCACCTTCTTATTATCATTTTGCAAAAAAAAAAAAAAAAAAAAAAAATTCTTTTTAGATATCCTAGCTAGCAGTTTATGCATTTTAAATAATTCATTCTCTATTTTTTTTTATAAGAAGGCAAACTAGCATCATTAAATTCATCATGTGATTCATTATAAAATTTAGCACAATAATTATCATATGAATCACTGCATGGGTTATTATAGAAAGTATCACATGAGCCATCAGATGATTCATCACAAGATATATCGCAATATTTGTTAGAAAAATCATCGCATGTATCATCAATAGATCTATCATTAGATTCAGCATATGATATATAGCATCATTCACAATAGGAGTCATCTATAGAAATAGAGTGAGAACCATATACCTCACTATCTACAAATGCTACTTGCCCATGAAATGCCACTACCTGATAGTTTGAGCTTGGAGCTCAAGGAGTGGTTTTATCTTTCTTCTTAGGCACTCCATACCTCCTATCCAACTCTTCCCAAATATCTCTCACATATTTACATGCCATAATCTCAAGCAGAATATTAGAATCTAAGGTGCAATATAGTAAATCCATGACATGTGAATTTGCATGCATTAAATTATTATTATTTACATTTACTGACATACAAATTTATTTAACAGTTACCTGCTAGGCCTTCCAGTCCATCGATTTCAAAAATATATTCATCCTTTGTTTCTAGGTGATGTGGTTGACACCAAAAAATAATGGAGGCTTGACACATGATTGTCCCTCACCGAATGGGGATACGCCAATAAGAACCATTGCGATCTTTAACACAAGCAGTTAAGGCTTTTGCAATGAGGCTCTGATACCAATTGATGTGATTGGTGTATTCTCAAAAGAGTGGCTGAATTGGGTATTTAAAAAATTTCTCCTAGGTTAAGTGTATTCAACTTTAAGAACTATAGCCAGTACTTACACAAATCTAGGGTCTTTCTAAGCAATCCCAATTACCACAAATATTTAAAGTATGTATGTAATATGCTCAATACATTAAACAATTAAACATACATGTGCGTGATTTAAAGTGTGGAAATAAAATAAAGCACAGGAAAGAGAAAGCGAACAAAGGATTTGTTATCGAGGTTTGGCCAAACCAGCTTATGTCCCCACTTCAAGCTAACAAACAAGAGGATTTCACTATTTGCTCACTTAATCAGGCAGAGTGACGCCACTTACACTCTCCTTATGGGGTGCAAACTCCCCAACTCAATTACAAGGCTGAGCCATAACCAATTCTCCTACACCTCAGCTCAATTCACTAGGTTGAGCCAAACTGTGCACACTTTACAGGATGGGGAAAATCCTATTTCCTAATAGGGTTTGAAACAATCCAGGACTCTTAATAGGGGCCAGTCTCCCTCTTCAGGCCATGCCTAGAATACAACAATAATAATTTTTGTACAAACAAAATGCTTCTCAAAAAGCAAAGATGTACAATGAAGCTCAAATGCATTCACATATTATATGAAGTTAGGCTTAGTAGAGTATGGGTTTTTCTTTATATAATATTGCAATATTTGAATATAATATATATGATATATGCTTCAAAGATTTAACCCCAAATTATTTTCTCCAAAAAATATTTTTCATTAAAAATGAAGAACATAGGGTTTTGCTTTCAAATGATTTTTCCCAAAATAAATAAATATGATCTTTGATATAAATGAAATATGAAAAATGCGCTTTTCAAAGATCTCAAAAACCCTCAAATGATTTCTCCAAAAATATATTCTTGAAAAGTAAAGTGCTAGAGATTTAGGGTCTATGCTCAAATATTTTTGCAATAAAAACAAGTGAACTTTTGGAATCTTGCAATAGATGTGTAAGATTCTCAAGTTAAGACAAGTTTTCTCCAAGAAAATTTATGAAGAAAATTAATGGGGAGAAAACTTAAGATCAACTCTCAAAATATTTTTGAAATAAAATATATGAGAGAGTAGATGATCTTACAATGAAAATGTGAATGCCCAAAAATAAAACGTTCCTTTCAACAACCTTCAAATGTAATGAAGTTGCAAGTGAAAGGAGTAAAGGAAAAATCAATGCTCTCTCCCAAGAATATTTCTAAAATGAATAAGAGAGAAAGAAAGAATAAAATTCAAGCACAAAATAACTTGGGATAAATTATAATCTAAGCATTGATTAAAACAATGGGTTATAAAGGGGTATTTATAGAGTTTTCAAAATCTGACCGTTTTTGAGACATGCTCGTAATTTTGAATTTATTTAATTAGGAAATTAATTACGTTTAGCGCTGAGAATCAAGGTCAACTCGAGAGGTTCGGTCGACCGAGAACATTGTTGGTCAACTGAGCAAAGGCGATTTACAATCGTTCGATACTTGATCGGCTATCATTCTTGGATAGTTGACTGAGCACCAATGATTGGTCAACTGAGCACATTTTGCTCTTCGTTCATTGGTCGACTGAGCTCGAACAAATGGCTAGATAAGAACTTGGGTCGACTGGCCAAAAATCATATTCTAGATTTCAAGGTGGTCGGTCGGCTGAGGAATGTTAAGTTGAAAAATGGCTGGTCGACTGAGCAATATAAAAAAAATTATTTTCTAGTTAAAAGGTCTGGTTAGTTCAGTGAGATGAATATGAACTTGAAACATTCGGTCCACTGAGCTAAGTTAAAACCTAAGATGAGTCCTTAAAAATTTACCCCTATATGTATGTGTATTTTATTTTAGTTGGGGAATTATTTCATGAAAGATCCTAAGGCCAGTCTATGGTCTTTCTTTGAGCTGTCAATTATATCATTCATGAGATGCATTATTACAAACCATATACTAAATGCTTTTACAAATAAAGTAAATAAGCCTTCTTCTTCTTCTTTTGCTATTTTGATACTTCATGGAACACACCAGATGATGTGTTCTTTAAGTTTCTCAGGCTTCCATTTACCTTTTTCTTATATTTAATATGAATTGTAAACCTATTCAAGCACTGAATCCACACATAAGAATCTTGTGCTTTGTCGGCATCAAAACAAGGATCAAACTCAAAGAGTCAATAATATGCATCTCCGACTGAATATATTATGCACCCCTCAATACCCACCTAAGAACATATTTTTTTAGGATGTGGACATGATTGATGATGGTGTCGAGCAGGATGCATCTTTGACTCTTTTAGGTGGCCCTCGTGAGAATTCAGCCTTCAACTTCAGGATTAATGGAACTAGAGAAGCACACCCCTGCTATTAGTAACTCGGCCTTTATCCCGAAAAGAAGACCCTAGAAAAGCTAGGTTCGAAAATCTTTTACTCTCTCTAGCATTCCAGCACTTCCTTCCATTGAGGTCCCACCATTACTTGAGTTGAAGCCCCTGCCGACCTCATTTAAGTATGTCTTCTTAGGTCTCTAGAAGACCCTGCCTATTATAATGTCATCCACTCTAGAGATTCTGCAATAATTTAGGCTCATCGAAGTCCTAAGAAAAAAAAATGAGAGCCATAGGGTGGTCAGTGGTAGACCTCAAGGGAATAGATCCATCCATTTGCATGCATCAGATTCATTTGGAATTGAATGCTAATACCATTCGTGAGATGCAATAGAGACTTAACCCCAATATGAAGGAGGTGGTTTTGAAGGAAGTTGTCAAACTATTGGATGTTGGGATCATATTCCTTATATCAGATAGCGAGTTTGTGAGCCCTACGCAAGTGGTCCCTAAAAAATTTGGGATCACAATGGTCGAAAATGATAAGGGTGAGGGTAACCCCACTTGTGTTACTAGTGGGTGGTGGGTGTGCATTGACTATAGGAAACCTAATAACCTCACTCAAAAAGACCACTTTCTGTTTCCATTCATTGATCAAATCTTAGAGAGGCTAGTGGGGCATAATTTCTATTGCTTCTTAGATGGATACTTCGGATATAATTAGGTTGCAGTCCACCCAGATGATCAGGAGAAAACTACTTTCACCTATCCATTCAGCACATTTTCCTACAAGAGGATGCCTTTTGGGCTATGTAATGCATCGACGACCCTTCAAATGTGCATGCTAGCCATCTTTTCTGATATGATTGAAAATTTTTTTGAGGTATTTATGGATGATTTCTCCATGTTTGGATCCTCCTTTGATGCATGTTTGGACAACCTGTCCAAAGTCCTTGAAAGGTGCGTGGACACAAACTTGGTGTTAAGTTGGGAAAAGAGCCATTTCATGGTTCAAGAGGGCATAGTGTTGGGCCATATTATCATCACTAAGGGGATTGAAGTAGATAGGGCTAAGGTAGAACTGATTTCCAAACTTCCTCCCCCTACTTCTATCAAACAAGTAAGGTCATTTCTAGGGCACGCCGGTTTTTATCAACGATTCATCAAAGACTTCAGTAAAATTTCTAGACCTTGGACCAACTTGTTAGTGAATGATGCATCCTTTGAGCTTGATAATGATTGCCTCACGGCATTAGAAACTCTTAGGAAGCTGATCTCTTCTGCCCTGATAATGCAGCCACCTAATTGGTCCCTTCCTTTTGAGATCATATGTGATGCATTGAATTACGCTATTGGGGCTATGTTGGGACAATCCACACACAAGCTTCCTCACATGATCTACTACGCTGGCAAGACTCTTCAAGGAGCACAAATGAAATATACTACCATTGAGAAAGAGCTCCTAGTAGTATTTTTTACCCTTGATAAATTCCGCTCTCATCTTCTAAGGTGAAACGTCATAGTGTAATCTGATCATGCTGCTCTACGACACCTTCTCACTAAGCAAAAGACCAAATCTAGGTTGATTAGTTGGATTTTGCAGTTATAGGAATTCGATTATGAAATTTGGGATAGGAAGGAGACAAAAAACCATGTCACCGATCATTTTTCATGTATTCTAGTTGAGGGGTCTACTAACCCCTATCCAGTTCAGGATTCCTTTCTCGATGAGCAACTCTTTGTCGTGTCTTCCCAACTCCCATGGTTTGCCATGATTGCTAATTACTTAGCCACGAGGGTTATTCCCCATGATTGGAGATAACAGGAGAAAAATAGGTTTTTTTCCCAAGTGCGCAAATACATATTGGAAGACCCAGATCTGTTTAAAATAGGCCCAAACTCGATCATTCGACGTTGTGTCCCTAAAAGTGAATACCACGGCATTTTGGAATTTTGTCATACATTAGAATGTGGTGGTCACTTCAGTGGAAAGAAAACTACAGCTAAAGTACTTCAAAGTGGCTTCTTTTGGCCAACATGTTTTAAAGAGGCTCACAAGTTTTGTCAATTATGTTCACGGTGTCAACAAACCGAGAACATCTCTCAACGTGACATAATGCCTTTGAGCCTGATTTTAGTGGTTAAGCTCTTTAATGTTTGGAGGATTGATTTTATGGGTCCTTTCATCCATTCTCATGGGAATATGTACATATTGGTAGTTGTGAATTATATTTTGAAGTTGGTCGAGGCAACTGCTAATAAGACTAATGACCATTGAGTGGTTGTTCACTTTCTTGAGGGTCTTTTTAGTTGTTTTGGTTGTCCTTGAGCTATCATCAGTTATGGGGGAACTCATTTCCTCAATCATTATTTTGCTATACTCCTTTGAAAGTACCTCATTACTCATAAAGTCGCCATAACATACCACCCCCAAACTAGTGGGCAAGTTGAGGTTTCAAACCGTGAGATTAAAACCATCCTTGAGAAAATTGTGAGACTAGATAGAAAGGATAGGTTGTCTCAATTGGATGATGCTCTATGGGCATATAGGACAACATACAAAATCCCTATCGGTATGTTTCCATACCGATTAGTTTATGTTAAGGTCTGCCATCTTCCAGTTGAGTTAGAGCACAAAGCATATTGGGCTATCAAGATGTTCAACTTCGAAAAGGCTGATGCAGGTGCACATCAACGCCTCCAACTCAATGAGTTAGAGGAGATCCGCAATGCCTCTTATGAGAACGCCAAGTTCTATAAAGATATGATGAAAGCCTTTCATGACAAGCTTATAGTTGTGAAATCTTTTGAACATCATCAAAAAGTATGGCTCTTCAATTCGAGGTTGAAATTATTTCCGAGCAAGCTAAGCTCCCACTAGCATGGCCTATACATTGTGAACCGTGTGTTTCCTTATGGTGTAAAGGAAATGAAGGACCCCATGACCAACACATTTTTTAAAGTCAACAGTCAATGCTTGAAGCCATACATCGAGGGAATCACCAAGGGACTTGTCGAAAAGGTTTTTCTTTATGATCCGGAATACCCACCTTGAGCTTTCATTGCATCTGGCTAAAGACGGTAAACTTAGCGCTTTTTAGAGGCAACTTGTATACTTTTATTTCTTTTTGAGTCCTTAGGGTGTACATAGTAATGTAAATTGGGTTTCAAGTTGTTAGGATAGGTTTTTAGGTAGTTGGGGGTGTGACTATGGCACAACCAGCACACTACGCTGCGACCTGGTCGAACCTTACAAATTATCGAGAGGATCGACCATGTGCGTGACCAGCCTGACCACTGGTGTGACCTGGTCGGGAAGATCAAAATTCATTTAAAAAAAACTTACACCTTCGACTCTTTTACTCCCGCCCTTTCAACTTCTTACTCGTTCCTTGTCGCACCTCCCTTCACTTGAACCTTTGAAGACCCTCCGGTCAACTAATTCAATTTTGATAATCATCCTTTTGTGCAAGGCTCTGATTCGGTGACCTAGGGGTTCAATTTTCATCCTTTTTCTCTTCCTCACCATCCCTAGTTAAGCTTCCTAGACAATGTGTCCCTGACTTGTCTCAAAGCAAGACTGATGCGGAACCCCAAGAATGAACGTCCGGAGACCCCAAATCAGATTTATCAAAACTCCAAACCCAAAATAAGATTCAAGATGGTAGTGGATGCTTGACCTATTACTTGACGTGAAGCAAAAACCAAGAATATCAAATTAATGGATGAATGCTACAAAGGTAGCACCTTTTATAAGTTTGGTGAAAGTTCAATGAAGAACTTGAAGAGAAATAAACCTCACTTGAAATTGTATTCCGCCAAAATATTCTTTCTTTCAATACAACAACTACTTATAGAAAATAAAAGAAGCATATGACATCAGTCCACCCAATAAAAATAGGCTATGGCATCAATCTGGCCAATAAAATAGCCCCACATAACCTTAAGCATGCCATGTCAATTAATGAAACATGTGCAAGTCACATGCCATGCTTAATTGACACAATTGACCCACTATTTAGCCCATACTTTAATTAAAACAATAAAAATTTCCCAAAACAACCCCTATTGGCTTAAGGTTCCAACTTCAAACGTCTTTAGACAATTTACCATCTTAGGCTCTTCAAGAATGTTCTTTTCTTTAGTGTCCATGGCCCTCATTGACTCTTGCTCAAGCAACTTCTTAATTAATCCTTGCGTAGTCTCTTAACCTTCTTGGCTCTAGCTCTTGTGATGGGTCCTTATGGCATGTGCAGATCATCTTGTGCAATTGGAACTTGTTGGTTCATATCATTCCCCCTCTCCTCAAAAGGATTCGTCCTCGAATCATCACCTACATCGAAAGGGGATTAATCAAAAATGTTGAAAGTTGCATTGACCTTATACTCACCTGATAGATCCAACTTGTATGCATTGTCATTGATCTTTTCTAGAACTTGAAAAGGTCCATCACCCCTCGGGTGTAGCTTTGTTTTCCTTTTAGTAGGAAACCTCTCTTTTCTCATATGCACCCATACCCAATCTCCTGGTTCAAAAGTAACGAACTTGCGCCCTTTATTGGCTTGAGATGAATAATGTCGGTTCTTCTTTTCGATGTGCTTCCATGCTTGTTCATGGATCCTTTTCACCAAGTCATCCTTGTGGTGTCCATCTAAGCTAGCTATCTCATTCACAGGTACCGGAATCAAATCCAAAGGAGTCAAAGGATTAAAACCATAAATAATTTCAAATGGAGAAAAATTAGTAGAAAGCGCATTAGCCACGACATTTTCTTTCCCCTGCTTGTACTAAAGGACATATGGGAAGACTTCGATGAACTTTACCCATTTGGCATGGTGACAATTTATCTTACCTTGCCCCTTCAAATTCTTTAATGATTCATTATCAGAGTGAATCACAAATTCTTTAGGCCACCAGTAGTGTTGCCACATCTCCAATGCCCTCACCAAGGCGTATAGATCTTTATCATATGTGGAGTAGTTCAATGTTGACCCATTAATCTTTTCAATAAAATATGCAATATGGCGCTTATCTTGCTACAAAACAGCTCCAATACCAATCTTAGAGGCACCACATTTAATATCAAAAGTTTAAGTGAAATTAGGTAAAAGCAATAGTGGAGCTAAGCATAACCTATCTTAAAGCATTTTAAAGGCATGTTCTTGTGCATTACCCCATTTAAACTCCATGTTCTTTTTTATCATTTCAGTTAAAGGTTCAGCAATACTGCTAAAATCTCTCACAAACTGCCTATAAAAATTAGCCAACCCATGAAAACTACGTACATCTGTGACAGATTTAGGTGTTGGCCAATCTTTTATTGCTTTCACCTTTTCCTCATCCACTTCTACACCCTTAGCACTCACCATATAACCCAAGAAAATAACCTTTTCCATGAAAAAAATTACATTTCTTTAGGTTAGAAAACAAATTTTCTTTCTTAAGAACATCTAGTACACTTTTCAAATGATCCCAGTGATCATCAAGATTCTCGCTGTATAGTTGGATGTCGTCAAAGTAGACAACAACAAATTTTCCTGTAAATGCACACAACACATGATTCATGAAGAGCATGAAATGACTAGGGGCATTGGTGAGACCAAATGGCATAACCATCCATTCATACAAACCGTACTTTGTCTTAAATGCAGTTTTCCATTCATCACCCAGTTTCATTCTTATTTGATAGTAGCCACTTTTTAAATCAATTTTAGAAAAGATGCAAGAGTCATGCTGTTCATCTGACATGTCATCTAGTCTACAGATAGGATGGTGATACTTTACAATAATTTTATTGATGGCTCTACAGTCCACACACATCCTCCATGATTCATCTGTCTTTGGTACTAATTGCACAGGTACCGCACACTGACTCAAGGTCTCCCTCACATGCCCCTTAGCTAACAGCTCCTCAACTTGTCTTTAAAGTTCTTTAGTCTCCCCAGGGCTGCTCCTATAGGCCAGACGGTTGGGAATCGTAGCCCCAGGGATGAATTCAATCTAATGCTCAACTCCTCTAATCAGTGGCAAACCATTGGGCATGTCGATAGGAAAGACATCCTCGTATTCCTACAGCAAAGAAACAACAACACTAGGTAAGGAAGACATGAGTTCATTAGTGTTCAAATATGCCTCCTTGTACATGAGTACAACTTGAGGTCTTTGTGCATAAAAAATCTTTCTTATACTTTTTATTTTGCGTACAAACTCAAAATTTTCCTCTTTCGCTATTTTTCCCTCATTTTTATCACTCTTTGTTTTTTTTTTTTTTTCTAATTTCAGCTCCTCTCTTGCCCTCATTTTCTCCCCTCTTTTTTTTTTTTTCAATTCTTTCTACCGCTTCTTTTTTTTTTATTCTTTGCATCTTTTTTTTTTTTCTCATCATTTTCTCTTTTCAATCTCATTTGATCTTCATACACTTGCTTAGGAGTCAATGGTACAAGGGTCACACTCCTCCGATCTTTTATAAAGGAATACCTATTCTTGAACCCATCATGAGTGACACGTCGATCATATTGTCACGGCCTGCCCAGTAAGATGTGACTAGCATGCATAGGGACCACATCACATAGAATCTCATCAGAATATTTTCCAATTGAAAATACAATCAACTCTTGCTTATTCACGCTAACCTCCCCACACTCATTCAACCATTGAAGTTGGTAAGGCCTAGGATGTTTTATGCATTGCAAGCCCAACTTCTCTACTAATGTTGTACTAGCTACGTTAGTGTAGCTCCCTCCATCGATGATCATGCTACACACCTTATCATGGACGTAACATCGAGTATGAAATATATTCTCATGCTACTCCTCATTTTTATCGTTCACCACATGCATATTTAAACCTAGTTACTAATGCCTCGCCATGGACAACATACTCAACATTACTAGACTCTATTAGTGAAGGCATGGACTCATGATCACTCTCTTCATCATTGGTCTCAATAGTACCATCATATCTCACAATCATTGCTCTTTTATTTGGGCATTGTGATGCAATATGACCAGTCCCAAACACCTAAAACACTTGGTATTTCTGTACCTACTAGGTTGAGAAGAAGTTTTACCTTTTTCATGGCTGCCCACTTTGTCTTTGCCTTTTACCTTCTCTTCCTTGGATTTGGAAAAAACCCTTTCTTCTTTTGATTTCCCCCAATTCGGTTTCCATGTTGAATGGGAAGCCAAAGTTGTTGTAGAATGCTTGTTTCCAGCCTTGTGTTTGAGTTGCCTCTCTACTTTCATTGACATATGCACCATGTCCTACTCCACATAGTGCTACAGCTCCATTATGTTAGTAATTTCCCGGTTCAACCCCTATAAGAATCATGCCATTGTAGCTTCTCTATCTTCCTCAATATTTTCCCGACTCATAGTCATCTCCATCTCCATGTGGTAGTCGTCCACACTTTTGGTACCTTGGGTAAGGCTTTGAAGACGTTGGTGTAAGTCTCAGTAGTAAAGGTTTGGTACAAATCGCTTCCTCATCACCGCCTTCATTTCAACCCATATCTCAATATGCCTTTCCATGTTTCTACGCCTACTAATAAAAATTTGATTCCACTATACCAATGCATATTCAGTGAACTCCATAGCTGCCAATTTCACCTTCTTTTCTTCGGAGTAGTTATGACACTCAAAAATGAGCTCAACCTTCCTCTCCCATTCAAGGTATACATCCAGGTTATTTTTCCCTTAAAAGGGAGGGATCTTCATTTTGATGCTTCCGATGTTTCTATCAATGTTATCTCGGCCCATTGGCTCCCATTGAAGTTGTTGCTCTTGACTAGCACCTCGATAAGAAAATCTGCCCATACCATCATGTTCATCATCATTTGCATCATTACTACCTATATCATGTTCAAATTTAGCAATCAGAAGAGTATGTGGCCTTCGCCACCTTTCATTGGATTGCCCTCTTCTCAGTCCATCAGTTGTTGCGTCTTGTGTCTATCCAATCTATCTCTGAACTCCCCAAAAACCATATTGAGTCTTTCAAACTATTGTTGAATGGCTTGCAAGTTGAAGAATGAGTCTTGTGGAGGGTTCTCATTCTTGCTACCATTTCTGAAAGTTTTAGTGCCAACTGCCTTTCTACTCATGATTTCAAACCCTTGAAAAAGATATTAGAGAGAAAAAAATTCCTTACTCACTCCCTTACGTGTTTACCTTCAAACAATGACACTCAACACTTATGTTTTGACACAATTTTTTTTCTTTTGCCTTTTTCCCTCTGATACGCTCACACACTCTGCCTCTTACCACTTAAGATTTCTTTTTTAGTTCTTTAATGAACTAATCCCAAACAAACCAATAGTTCAACCAAATGTAGAAATTGAATCAATGAATTAGAAACAAGATATCAATAAAAATAACCATAGAACAACTAACTCAAGATACAAAACAACGAAGGAGAGACAAAAAGAAGTTAAGAAAACAATAATGATGCAAACTAAATAAGAAGAAATCCAATGGAACAAAATAACCAACTTGACTAAGGATGTATTCAAACACAAATTAGAATAATAAATCGAATATATTTTAGAATGGACTAAGATAAAAGCCAAAGGAGAATCCCAGTTAAGTGCAGCCATAAATTGCACAAACCTTCAAGCTGTTCGCTCCTCTTTTTTTTTTTTGAATGCAAAATACTGCCTTTTCTTTTTATTTTATTTTTTTTGAATGCAAAAAATAGCTTCTTCTTTTTTTTTTTTTTTTATAAGTGCACAAATTGCCCCCTCCCCCCTTTTTTTGTGCTCTAATCGGCCTTGTTGTATTTCTTGCAATTTCTAGCCACAAAAGATTCAATCTTGATGATGGATGATATTAAAGAAGAGATGGAAAATTTAGGATACAAGAAAACAAGATAGGTAGATCGGATGATAGAAGAATATGAAATAAGGATAAATGATTATAAGATAAAATAATTTTCAAAAGAAAATAAGAAAAGTAATATAAAACTTGATTTGAACCAAAGCTCTGATACCAAATGATGCGGAACCCCAAGAATGAACCTTCGGAAACCCCAAATCAGATTTATCAAAACCACAAACCCAAAATAAGATTCTACATGGTAGTGGATCCTTGACCTATTGCTTGACGTGAAGCAGAAACCAAGAATATCAAATTAATTGATGAACACCACAAAGGTCGCACATTTGATAAGTTCAGTGAAAGTTCAATAAAGAAGTTGAAGAGAAATAAACCTCACTTGGAATTATATTCAACTATAATATTATTTCTTTCAATACAATAGAGAGTTGGCTACTTATAGAAAATAAAAGAAAGCCATGACATCAGCCCAACTAATAAAAATAGGCTATGACATCAATCTAGCCAATAAAATAGCCCCACATAACCTTAAGCATGCCATGTCATTTAATGAAACATGTGCAAGTCACATGTCATGCTTAATTGACACAATTGACCCACTATTTAGCCCATACTTTAATTAAAACAATAAAAATTCCCTAAAACAGCCCTTGTTGGATTAAGGCTCCAGCTTGACACGTCTTTAGACAATTTACCATCTTAGGTTCTTCAAGAAAGTCCTTTTCTTTAGTGTCCATGACCCTTATTAACTCTTGCTCAAGCAACTTGTCAATTAGTCCTCACATAGCCTCCTTGACCTTCTTGGCTCTAACAGTTGTGATGGAGCCGCTTGGCATGTGCAGATCATCATGTGTAATCGGAGCTTGTTGGTCCATATCAAAGACTCGTCCTAGGACTTGTCCCAACCCAGTGCCAAACGGCTGCGGCTTTGGGTCCTACTGAGATGGGGATCTTCTTCATATGGATAATCGACTCCAGAGGGAACTACGGACATAATATGACCTCCTTACATGCGGCTTCGAGTCCTATCAAGAAGGGGATCCTATTTGGGGGGTCGACAGAACCCAGGGATGCATCAAAAGAGATAAGGGCACCAAGGGTGCCCCATGATGATGAACAACTGCCTCTGGCACATTTTACTATGTCACCTACACCTGAGCCACCTCCGAAGGCTAGACCAGAGCTTCCAGATGTATGATTTCCCTATAAATTGAGGTTTCATACTTTTAACACAAATTTGTCATATGACCCCGCCATGAGGCCTCCAGACATTGCTAACCCGCCACTACCGCTCCGAATCCTCAGACCAAGCACTCCACCTTCCCCTCTTACTCCTCACCTACGTCATCTTATGAAAGCCCTGGCACAAGACTATCGTGCTGCTCAAGTGGGAGAAATCTCATCCTCCTATGATTCTGATTCCGATTAGGCCCAAGGTAGACAACCTAGGATCTTTTTTGTGCAACTTACTGATGTATTGTGCATCTACACACTTTTGTTTTTTGTTTTTTTTTTCTTTTCTTTTCTTTGTATTTTCTTGATGTACACACACCATGTTTTTAAAGGGCGATACTTGTGTTCTCACTGTTTTATATACATTGTATCACCTTCATGATTAATGAGACTCACATGGTGTTTTTGGTCCACTTGTCTTTTGTGTTTCCATGTACTTTTGCATACATGTTATTTTCTAGATTCTGTGTTGTTCCATTTGCAGGTACACTGTTTGCTTTTATTGCACTGTGCAGTGCTTCCTCTCCTATGCATTCCAGGTTCTTTCTTTTCATACTTTAGTGTAGACACTGAAGTTCTAAGTTAGGGGTAGGGGGTAGGAACACGATGCATGGCACACTACATGACTTATTTCAAGCACAAAATGGACATAACACTTGCTATTTTTTTTTTTTTCAGTGAACACCATTTTTTAATGCCATGGTATATAACCTAAATGTTACATGCATAGGCTCAACATTTATATGACCTTGTTAAGCTCACTAACAAAGTAGTGAGTTATCTGTGTGTAGTTTCACATAACATAGCCTATGTACTGAGATGACACTCTATGTGGGTTGACTAGGGATTTGTTTGTGTTAATATGGTTATTTAAACTCTTGTATTCAAATGGTACTTCATAAGGCTAAAAATGCACTCACATATGGTTCGTAACACTCAAGGTTCCTTGAAAACATTGAGAGAAAGACTATGGCGACTATGACACCTTGTGAGGTACTATTGAGCCTGTTGTTTATTTCCTATGTGGTTGACGTCAAACTCTGAATTCAAGGAACTCAACTTTCCTTTTTTTTTTTTTTTTTTCTGGATTTTCCTTGTACACTAGTCTCTGTTATTGCATTTGCTAGCCTAGAGGTGATGTCTAGTGGGGAGATAAAAACTTAGGTCTTGTAGCATACTCAAGATGTGAAAATTAAGCCACCCCTAGAGATAGACCCAATTCATGGACTCCTATTCGAGCACAATTTTCCATTGGGAGGTTTGAAGACATAAAAAGTTGTGAAAAATGTCCTAACTAACGAAAGAAATAGCAAAAGAATGAGTAGAAGAAAATAAAAAGAAATGAAATATATGTAGTTACTTGCTCTAAATATAAAAAGTTCAAGCTAGGGACACAATGGATACAATTTTACACATTTGAAGATTCCTCAGTTGTCCGATGCATCATTTGTATTCAAGCTTGGTCCATGAATAGGTCAACCTAGGGTGGTCTCGATTGGATGTGGTGAGTAGGTGAGAAGATGCTAGGGTGAAGAACCCAAAACCTCATAAATAGGTTAGATTCCATTCTTATGAGACTAGTCCACTCCATTCTTAGCGTTAGTTCTTCGATATATGTGGGATGTTTTATCATGACACTTTTCCTCACATATGAGACTGAACCTATCTTCATGAGTTTTTTTAGGGTATACTAGGGAGGTTGTGTCAAGAAAACCATTCTATAGGTGTCCAAAGGTATTCTAAGTATGACAGATCATGCACTTTACACATGCCTTGTGATTTTTCCTATCTATACTTGAAGTTATATGACTATATTAACTATGAATTGCAATTTATGGTTGATTCTCTATCAGTGGTGCTTTTCATGATAGCTATACATACTATTGAGACTTTCATGAGTGATTCATTATGGAATGTGTGTATAATGGAGTTATGTATGGAGGGTCCTGTGTGTAATTAGGTTATATACTTGTATGTAAAATGGCATAAACTGTGCTGCATGTTATCTTATCTTGTCTTCACTGAGCTTGGTGTTTGTGGGCACCACCCTAGAAACCCTCACGAGACTATAACTCATTCACTAGGATCAATTTAAGGGTTTAAAGCCTTGTTGCATATGGTAAATGCAACCGTGTTTCTCACAAAAGAGGTGGTAGATAGGATTTTCTTAGTTTTCTTAGATTTTTCATTGCTCAAGGACTAGCAAAGTGTAAGTTGGGGGTTGTGATGAGTCCCTGAAATGCATTATTTTAGGCCCTCAATTACCTTTTTCTATCCTTTTTTATTTTGTATGTAACCCTTTGTTAACATATTTCAGAGTTATGCAAGGTTTGTTTGCATTTTAGGAAATACAGGTTAAAACTGAGGAGTTATGGATTATGAGTAGTCAAGGGATAATTGGAGTACACAAAGCTCAAATAAGATGTTCAGACAAACTCCCAAAGCCTCAGATCATCAATGGAAAAGAAGACTAGGCTCGACCATGTCATGCGGTCAGCAACACAAGGAGCGACCAAGTCATCAACTGAAGACTCTAAGGTTCAAACTAAAGAGGATTTGTTGCAAGGTTCGACCAAGAGTCCAACCAAGTGACCCACCAGGGTGACCAAGTCCAGTGATTTGAAAATACTAAGCTCGAGATACTGAGAGTCTCCACCAAGTGCTCGACCAGAGAGACACTGAAGAGCGACCATGTCAAGTTCCTGAGATTTCCCGAAGTTTGAGATCCTGCAAGTCTCAACCATCTACATGACCAAAAAAACCCTTTGGTACAACATAGTCGATGACACTGAAGATTCAAATTCTTGATTTCTTGCGAGTCTTGACCAAGGCGCGATTAAGGGAAGCATGAGAGCGACTTGGTCGACAACAACGATGTTTTGCATGGGATTTACTTCAAATTTTCCTATTTTGAATTCCAACTTTGTAAACCCTAACGAATATAAATAATAGTTACGAACATGTTCTCTGGTTTCCTCTTTGGCCGATTTTGGGTTAGTGACAGATCTAAAATTCCATTGAAAGAAAAACTAGATTAGATTCATTGCTTTCAATTTATATTCTTGTTCTGGTTCTCTATTGTATAAATGATCGTTAGTGACAAAAGATTTGTAATGCAATATGAAGCCATCTTTATTGCTTTAATCTTTACAAACCTTGATTTGATTGCTTGCCTTTACCGCTTTCCTTTACTACTTTGGTTGTGAAGAAGTCTTAGAGATAAGATAGCACTAAGACCGATTTAGTCAGATACATATAGTAGGCTATGGATACTAAGGAGGTTTTACGTGGTTGCTAAGATAGGGTATACTACAATTCCCAATCGTACTGTGGATGATTGGTGCACCCTTTTTACCCTATGCCTTTGAATGGTTCCTCTCACCATTTAGCCTGATACGAATAGCTAACCAAACGAAGTTTACACACACGACATCTTAAGTCTAATTTATAATTGATCATTGTTTTGTGTGAGTAAAGGTAATATAGATTTTAAATACTTTCATTAGGTTGTTATAAAAACCCCACCTTTACACTCTCTTTTTACACAAGGCTGTAATAAACTAGATTAGAAATGGTTGACAACTACCTTTAAGTCCCTGTGGGTTGATACCCGAGTTTCCCCACTTTCTACAAAACTTGAGATTAGGTAGTTTTTATAAATATATTTTTGGTATTTAAGGACCTAAGCCTTGGCGAGCCTACTAGTCTTTAGATAAGGAAGACATAGGATTCAATGGAGTTAAAAACATGAAGAAAAAGAACCCCTATATGGGGTACTTTGTAAAATCTTCTAAATACTGTGCTAGCACCTCCTCAACTAATGCATATTATCACACCACATGTTTCCTATGTAAGGAGAAGGGACACATCAAATTTGAATGTCCATTTAAAAGGAAAAATGTTAAAACTAAAAAAGTTTGGAAAGTCAAAAACACAACTAAAAAAAACCCAAAAAGACCTAAGAAGATTTGGGTACCTAATGTAACATCTTAAATCCTTTTTGTAGGTATGTTTTAGGTCCACCCCATCAAAAGACAAATGGTACTTGGATAGTGGATGCTCAAGACATATGACTGGAGATAAGTCCAAGTTCACATCGTTGACCCTAAAGGAAGGTGGACATGTCACTTTCGAAGATAATGTTAAAGGTAGAATTATCAGCATTGACAAAGTCGGTAAGTAACCCTCCTTAATAATTGATAATGTACTATTGGTTGAAAGGTTAAAGCATAGTCTACTTAGTATAAGTCAACTAAGTGATGAGGGTTTTGACACAACATTTAAAAAGGAAAAATGCATAGTTGGACATATTGAAAAGCATGATTATTGTTTATTGCGAATCGAGTTAAGAATGTATACTATATAAATTTTGAAAACCTAGTATCTTAGAAGGTTAGATGCTTCACGACCTTAAATGAAGCTAGTTGGCTATGGCATAGGAGATTAGGACATGCTAGCATGGACCTACTGTCAAAGTTAGCTAAAAAGAACTAAGTCAAGGGTTTACCCAATACAAAATTCATAAAATACAAGGTACGTGATGCTTGCCAACTTGGAAAGCAAACCAAGACTAGCTTTAAGAAGAAGAAACATATCTTCACTGGAAGGCCATTGGAATTAATTCACTTAGACTTGCTTGGCCCCACTAAAACACAAAGCCTAGGAGGAAAGCAGTACGCGCTTGTCATTGTTGATGACTATTCTAGGTTTACCTAATGTACTATTGGTTGAAGGGTTAAAGCATAGTCTACTTAGTATTAGTCAACTAAGTGATGAGGGTTTTGACACAACATTTAAAAAGGAAAAATGCATAGTTGAACATATTGAAAAGCATGAAATATTGTTTATTGCAAATCAAGTTGAGAATGTATATTATATAAATTTTGATAACCTAGTATCTCAAAAGGTTAGATGCTTCACGACCTTAAATAAAGCTAGTTGGCTATGGCATAGGAGATTAGGAAACGCTAGCATGGACCTACTGTCAATGTTAGCTAAAAAGAACTAAGTCAAGGGTTTACCCAACACAAAGTTCATAAAAGACAAGGTAAGTGATGCTTGCCAACTTGGAAAGAAAACCAAGACTAGCTTTAAGAAGAAGCAACATATCTTCACTGGAAGGCCATTGGAATTAATTCACTTAGACTTGTTTGGCCCCACTAAAACACAAAGCCTAGGAGGAAAGCAGTACGCGCTTGTCATTGTTGATAACCATTCTAGGTTTACCTAGGTGTTATTGTTGTCCTCCAAGGATGAAGTGTGTAAAATGCTAACCAACCTATGTAAGAAGCTTCAAAATGAAAAATGGTATGGTGTTCTATACATTAGAAGTGATAGAGGTGGAGAATTCAAAAATAGAGATGTTGTAAACTTTTGTGATGAAAATGGAATGTCTTACAACTTCTCAGCACCACGTACACCTCAACAAAATGGAGTTGTTAAAAGGACGAATAGATCTCTTTAGGAAATGGCTAGTACCATGCTAAATGAGCATAAACTACCTAAATATTTTTGGGCAGAAGCGATGAACACCTCCTGTTATGTGATGAACAAAGTATCCATTAGGACCAGCCTAGATAAAACCTCCTATGAACTTTGGAAGGGCAAAAGACCAAACATCTCTTACTTCCATGTATTTGGATGTATGTGTTTCATCTTAAATGATAAAAGGGACCTAGGAAAATTTGATGCTAAATCAGATGAAGGAATCTTCCTAGGATATGCAATAAATAGTAAAGCTTTTAGAGTCTATAATAAATGAACCCTTTTTGTCATAGAATCCATAGATGTAGCATTTGATGAAGCTAACCCATTCTCTTCTACACCTACTCATGCCAATGATCTAGAAATAAGAAAGAGTTTAGAAGACCTAACAATTTAAGAAATTAAGGATGAGAAAAACGAAACTAATCTACCATCGAATGATGAATCTCTAAAACAATCTGAATTGCCTAAGTAATGGAAATTTGTGAAGAATCACTATTAGGATCAAATCATAGGTGAACCATCACGAGGGGTGTCCACTAGATCCTCATTAAAGAACCTATGTAATCATTGTGTGTTCCTTTCTCAAACGGAACCTAAGAACATAAATGAAGCAATCAATGATGATTCATGGGTAGTAGCTATGCAAGAGGAATTGAATCAATTTGAAAGGAATAAATTTTATAAGTTCGTTCCTAAACTCGCTGATCATTCCGTAATTGGCACTAAATAGGTCTATAGGAATAAGAAGGATGAAAATGGAATTTTAGTTCATAATAAAGCTAGATTAGTAGCTAAAGGTTACAATCAAGAAGAAGGTATTGATTATGATGAGACCTTTGCTCTCGTAGCAAGAATGGAAGCAATCAGAATGCTATTAGCCTACGCATCCCACAAAAACTTCAAACTCTACCAAATGGATGTGAAAAGTGCATTCTTGAATGGATATATCAATGAAGAAGTGTATGTAGCACAACCCACTAGTTTTGAAGACTTCCATTTTCTGAATCGTGTGTTTAGACTAACAAAAGCCCTATATGGATTAAAACAAGCTCGTAGAGCTTGGTACGAAAGGTTGAGTGGCTTCTTATTAGAAAACGACTTCACGAGAGGTAAAATGGATAGTACCTTATTTATTAAATCTAAGATCAAAGATATGCTTGTCATCCAAATCTATTTTGATGACATCATATTCGGTGCTACAAATGAGTAATTATTCAAAGAATTGACTACATGCATGCAAGATGAGTTTGAAATGAGCATGATGGGCGAATTGATGTATTTCTTTGGTCTTCGAATTAAAAAAGCCAAAAGTGGAACATTCATAAATCAATCAAAATACATATAGGACTTCCTCAATAAATTTGATATAGAAGGTGGCAAGTCATTAGGAATGCCAAGGAGCACCTCTATCAGTTTAGAAAAAATAAGCAAGGAAAATCAGTAGATGTTAAATACTACTAAGGTATAATAGGTAGCTTGCTTTATTTGTCAGCCAGTAGACCTAACATTATGCTTAGTATCTACATGTGTGCTAGATTTCAAGCAGCACCTAAAGAATCTCATCAATAGCAGTTAAAAGAATCTCAAGGTATTTGATAGGTACTATAAACTTAGTGAAATTAGGAATGGTTTCCCAAGAGGGGGGGGGGGTGAATTGGCTTTTAAAAATTTCTTTTAATTCCTTTTTAGAATTCTTAAACTTAATTTTTTTTATTTTAACCAATTCGTGACTTGTTTGTTTAATTTGTTAAGCACTCAAGAACTTAGTTTCTTTATTTAATCCTTAACCATACAAACATCCAATCATTCAACCAAACCAATCAACTATAATTAGAAAACAAACAACCAAGCCAATACACAACACTTATGTAATATAAAAACTCAAAATGGTTGTTTGTTGATATTAGCCAAATTTGAACCAAGCCCTGTAGTGAATGAAAATTTATGCTTGCTGATGTAAAGCCTTGTATTCATGGTTTTGCTTCTTTAATATGATGTGCAATATAACATCCAATCAACACAATATCTACTTCTTTGATATTCAGAACTCAACTAAACTCTCGGTTAATTTATCCTTGGGCTGTTAACCAAGTAACGTACTCTCGTATGGTTTCCGCAAGATATGGTATAACCAACGTACTCCCCTTCGGTTTCCACAACCCAAATCAAAATTAAACTTTCAATTTACTTGATTTCTATATTACGTAGTATATATGATTATCAATTAAACAATCCACGCAATTTAAATATGCTTGAAAATAAAGAGTAAGGGAAAGAGAGAGTGAGATGGGGATTTTTACAAGGTTTGACTTATACCCAGCCTACGTCCTCGCCTTTGGAAAACCACCAAAGGATTCACTAAACCTGTTCCATTGACGGGAAGAACAAAACCTTTACAAGCGATACCCCACGCTCAAAAATTCCTTCACTAGGCTAGAGCCCTCCTTTCCAAACGATATTCCCTCATTTGGTCCAACGATTCTACAACCCTGAATCGTCTATGAATAAGAATTAAGATACAGAGATTTTGTGTACAATCAAATACTCTCATAGCAGAGTAGGTTAGTACAACATTCAACACAATAATACTTCAAAGCAATTCAAATATAAAAGAATTTGAAGCTCAATACTTAGTATGAATCACCAAATATCTTTCAAAATATGAAAGATTCAGACTTTGAAAGCTTTGCTTCGGAATTTGAAATAGTAGCAATTCAGTAGTTGAGCACAAGAAAGTTTGAGAGCCTTTGAGAACTTTGGTTGCTTGAAAATTGCTTGGATGTCTCAAACCTTTGAAGATTAGGGCTATTAATAGATATTTAGAAGCGATTCCTTACCCCCAAAGTTTCCTTAAAATAGTTCCAAGTTTTTAAAAATAATAGTGTCCAGAAACTTCGTTTAAAAAATCTTCCCATTGAGAGTTTTTAAGCAAACGTTTGATTGGTAGTCGCCTGCCACGATTTGACAGTCACCTGTCATAGAACAAACTCTGAACACAGAACACTGGCAGTCGCCTGCCAGAACCAAGGCAGTCGCCTGGTATGTTCACCTAGGCGCCTGGCATGTTCAGGAAGTCGCCTGTCTTGCTACTGTCTCTTTGAAAAAACCTTTACTTAATTTGGCAGTCGCCTAGCCCTTCTTTATTTCAAAAAGCTTTTCTTTTTCAAAACTCTTTCTTTTGATTGATTATAAAAATATTCTTTAAAGCATATAAAAAATATATTTCTGAATATTTTGAGAGCTTCAATTCAATTTATATTTGAAATTAACTTGAAGTACTTACTTTTAGAACATCCTAAAAAAAATGATCCTTTGATCTTCAATCATGTTCTTCCATCATCTTTGAGTTTTTAATCTTCTCTTTGAGCTTTCACCAGTATATCTTTAATCTTTATGCTCTTTAAGATCTCTTTGTAATCCATAAGTTTTATTATGCTCTTAAGCTTTGTCACTTCCTTTAAGCTTTGCCTTTTTCAAGAAAAACTTTTACTTTGAACCACATTAAACACATCATGATTTGTTATCATCAAAATAAGAGTTGTAAGCCTTATTAGGCCAACAATCTCCCTCTTTTTGATGATGAAAAATCGGGAGCAAAAATAATAAGAAGTAATACTCATGGCTCCCCCTATCAATAAGCATCCTCTTAACAATATTTGCAAGATCAATATCAATTTCAAAACCTCTTTTACAATATTGCTCATCACTATTAAATACTTCTCCTTTTGATATATATTATGTTCATGCTCAATTTTTGCAATTTTCAATACTATGCTCAATTTTTGCTTTAAAACTTCTCCCCCTTTTGACATCGATCAAAAAGGAAAAAAAATGATTAAGTTCAAGTAAAATCACATGTTGAGCATATCATTAAACATGTATATCAAACATATGTACACACTCAATTTATTATTTTTCAATATAGCATGTCTAGTGTATTATAACAACCATATCTTACTTAACAACTTTTTCCTTTAAACAATATTCAAGATTTCAATTGTTAATTTTATGATACTGATTTAAAATTTAATTCATGATATCTATTTAAACATCATGATACCAATTGAAAATTTAATTCATGATACCAATTGAAAATTCTCTGAATTGATTAATAGAGAAACAATTATAATATAAGCAATATGGCATAACACTCCCCCTGAATTTAACACATTCAGTTTTGTTATCAATTTTGCTTTCATCATCCCATGTTTCAAAACATTGATCCACATGATGTATCAAATATCAATATCATGTCAATATCATTAATGTCATACCATGCTCACAATTATACTTGTCATGCTCAAAAGCAAATTTAACTTTTAGATTGTGATACCAAGTGAGCTTTTTAAAATTGTGATACCAATTAAAATTTTTAAAATGTGATACCAAAAATATTCATGGATACCAAATACTTTATAGATACCAAAGTCATTATCACATTATACACAACTCATGGATACCAATATAAAAAGCAGTAAGTCTATCCATGTAATTCATCAATAGCATGCATGATCAAGAATTAATCTGATGTCAAAATTAATGCTTATACTTAATAATCTCATGCTCAAATTTTCAACATAATGAGCCATAAATTTTAAATATAAGTCAAACATATCATGTAGCATATCATATAAGCATTCATTCTCAAACTTATCTTAAACTCATCTTTAAGTTTTTCTATTTGAACTAGTTTGTTTGTTGATCATGAATTAAGTTACTTTCTCAATTTTTAAAGGGGATGACTTAATCCATGCAGTTTTTCACTTATGAACTAGTCTTTCATCTTGGTACCCATGCTTTCTTGGGTCCGGTTGGTTTAACACGGGATGATTCCTTAATTCTCCATACTTGTTTAATTTTCACACCTTTTCTCTTAAATGGACATTCAAACTTTATATGCCCCTTTTTCTTACATTAATAGCATATGGTGTTTGTGTAGGCATTAGAAGATGTGCAAGTATAGTCTTTGGATTCTTTCGAGAAATATCCCATGTAAGAATTCTTTTTCTTTTTATTTTCAATTCCATTGAAACCAATGCCTTCTTTATTTAGAGACATTCTTTGTAAGCCAATCATCTTATCAAGGTTTTCCTTTCCTTTTGTGAAGTTGTAAATAATTTTATCCTTATCTTTGATTTGTTTCTTGAGATCATTTAACTCTATGTCTTTCTTGTTATCAACCTTCTTTAATGATTTTTCTAATTCTAGAGATAATTTTCTGATTCTATCCTCTAATTTAGAAATATACATATCTTTCTCATATACGGTAGAGGATAAGGATTGAAGGTCTTCTATCATTTGGTCATTCTTGCTTTCTAGTTTCTCAATTTTCAAGTTGTTTTTTTTTTTTTCAGCAAGATTTTTAGATTTTATTTCTTTCATTGCTGATTCATACTTATGTTCTAATTTCTTGATCCTTGAATCCTTTTCTCTTTTGTTTTCTAGTTCAACATTTCTAAGGGATTCTAATTCCTTCATTATACTTTCATTCTTATTCTTCAATGAGGTGTTTTGTTTATTTGCTTTCATCAACATCTTACGTACTTTGAATAGATCATTTTGAAGTTCATCATAAGATGACATATCCTCATCACTTGATTCATCATACAAGAATTATTTGAAGATTTAGTTGAGGAGCTTTCTTCGTTATCCCATGCCATAAAGCACGTGCAAGCAACCTCTTGGTCACTTGTTTCATTCTCCGAACTACTTGTATTATCCCAAGTAGTGACTTTCATGGCCTTCTTGTTTTTCTTTTTAGACTCTTTCTTTAATAGTGGACATTCTGGTTTTAAATGTCCATCTTTATTGCAATTGTAGCATTTAGGAGATTTATTCTTCAATTTCTTTTTGCTAATATCTTTTTCTTATTATTCAGAGTCTTGATTTCTTCTTTTGAATTTGTTTCTCCTTCTTAGTATCCTTGCTAGCTTTTAAGTTATGAAGGCTTCTTCATCTTCATCCATTTCACTACTTGAGTTTTCTTTTAATGTTTTAAAGGCTATTCATTCTTGGGCTTTGGTTTTTCCATTCTTTTCATTCATTGCCATTTCATATGTAAGGAGAGAACCTATAAGTTCATTTTAAGGAAGTGTTTTTCAAATTTCTTCCTTTGGTTATGGCAATGGCTTTTGGTTCCCATACGGTTGGTAGCCCTCTAAGAATTTTCCTTATCATTTCATAAGTAGTGTAGGTTTTTCCTAGTGCATTTAGGGAATTGATTATGTGAGTGAACCTAGTAAACATATTTGTAATTAATTCATCCGGATTTATCTTAAAGGCTTCATACTCTCTTGTGAGCATATCAACCCTATTATCCCTAACATCCGTTGTTCCTTCATAAGTAACTTCTAGCTTATCCCATATTTCCTTAGCTGATTTACAAGCCATTACTCGATTAAATTCATTAGCATCCAAGGCACAATATAAAGCATTTATAGCACTTGAATTTGTTTGGAGCATTTTATAATCTTGATTGGTCATATCTTTCTTCTCTTTTGGGATTTGTTTTCCATCTACTATCTTAGTGGGAATTTGATCTCCATCTATAACAGCTTCCCATACTTTCCAATTCATCGTTTGGAGATAGATTTGCATTCTCTTTTTCCAAAACGTGTAGTTCAAACCATAAAAGATAGGAGGCCTAGTTGAAGATTGTCCCTCTCCAAAGGGAGCTACCCCTAATTGAGCCATTTAAATCTTTTTATAGCTTCTAGTTAAGAGTTGCTATAACTAGGCTCTGATACCAATTGAAATTAGGAATGGCTTCCTAAGAGAGGGGGTGAATTGGATTTTAAAAATTTCTTTTAATTCCTTTTTAGAAATCTTAAACTTAATTTATTTCTTTTAACCAATTCGTGACTTGTTTGTTTAATTTGTTAAGCACTCAAGAACTTAGTTTCTTTCTTTAATCCTTAACCATACAAACATCCAATCATTCAATCAAACCAATCAACTATAATTAGAAAGCAAACAACCAAGCCAATATGTAATATAAAAACTCAAAATGGTTGTTTGTTGATATTAGCCAAATTTGAACCAAGCCCTGTAGTGAATGAAAATTTATGCTTGCTGATGTAAAGCCTTGTATTGATGGTTTTGCTTCTTTAATATGATGTGCAATATAACATCCAATCAACACAATATCTACTTCTTCAATATTCAGAACTCAACTAAACTCTTAGTTAATTTATCCTTGGGCTGTTAACCAAGTAACGTACTCCTATATGGTTTCCACAAGATATGGTATAACCAACGTACTACCTTTCAGTTTCTGCAACCCAAATCAAAATTAAACTTTCAGTTTACTTGATTTCTATATTATGTAGTATATATGACTATCAATTAAACCATCCATGCAATTTAAATATGCTTGAAAATAAAAGTAAGGGAAAGAGAGAGTGAGATGGGGATTTTTACGAGGTTTGGCTTATACCCAGCCTACGTCCTCGCCTTTGGCAAACAACCAAAGGATTCACTAAACTTGTTCCGTTAACAGGTGGAACAAAACCTTTACAAGCGATACCCCACAATCAAACACTCCTTCACTAAGCTAGAGCCTACCTCTCCAAACGATATTCCCTTGTTTAGTCAAACGATTCTACAACCCTGAATCATCTATGAATAAGAATCAAGATACAGAGATTTTGTGTACAATCAAATACTCTCACAGCAGAGTATGTTAGTACAACATTCAGCATAATAATACTTCAAAGCAATTCAAATATAAAATAATTTGAAGCTCAATACTTAGTATGAATCACCAAATATCTTTCAAAATATGAAAGATTCAGACTTTGAAAGCTTTGCTTCGGAGTTTGAAATAGTAGCAATTCAGTAGTTGAGCACAAGAAAGTTTGAGAGCCTTTGAGAACTTTGGTTGCTTGAAAATTGCTTGGATGTCTCAAACCTTTGAAGATTAGGGCTATTTATAGATATTTAGAAGCGATTCCTTACCCCCAAAGTTTCCTTAAAATAGTTTCCAAGTTTTTTTTAAAATAATAGTGTCCAGAAACTTTGTTTAAAAAATCTTCCTGTTGGGAGTTTTTAAGCCAGGGTTTAATTGGCAGTTGCCTGCCACGATTTGGCAGTCACCTATCACAGAACAAACTCTCAACACAGAACACTGGCAGTCACCTGCCAGAACCAAGGCACTCACCTGGCATGTTCACCCAGGCGCCTGGCATGTTCTGGCAGTCGCCTGTCTTGCTACTGTCTTTTTGAAAAAACCTCAGTCACCTACTATATCATGACAGTCGCCTGGCCCTTCTTTATTTCAAAAAGCTTTTCTTTTTCAAAACTCTTTCTTTTCATTGATTATAAAAATATTCTTTAAAGTATATAAAAAATATATTTCTGAATATTTTGAGAGCTTCAATTCAATTTATATTTGAAATTAACTTGAAGTACTTACTTTTAGAACATCCTAAAAAAAATGATCCTTTAATCTTCAATCATGTTCTTCCTTCATCTTTGAGTTTTCAATCTTCTCTTTGAGCTTTCACCAATATATCTTTAATCCTTATGCTCTTTAAGATCTCTTTGTAATCCATAAGCTTTATTATGCTCTTGAGCTTTGTCACTTCCTTTAAGCTTTGCCTTTTTCCTGAAAAACTTTCACTTTGAACCACATTAAACACATTAAGATTTGTTATCATCAAAATAAGAGTTGTAAGCCTTATTAGGCCAACACTTAGGTTTATGGTATCCTAAAGATACAACATTTGAAAAGAACAGCTATTCGGATGCAGACTATGCTGGATGTAAAATAGACCGTGAGAGTACAAGTGGTACTTGCCACTTCTTAGGACATTCTCTAGTATCTTGGTTTTCAAAGAAACAAAATTTTGCAGCAATATCCACTACTAAATCTGAGTACGTTACAGTAGGTAGTTGTTGTGAACAAACGTTGTGTATGAAACAACAACTCAAGGATTTTTATTTGGTATATGTAGCTATGCCAAATAAGTGTGATAATACTAGCACCATAAATATATAAAAAAATCCTATATCTCACTCAATGACTAAGCATATTGATATAAGACATCATTTCCTTGTAGATCACTTGCAAAAGGAGGATATCATTCTTGAATTCGTAAACACAGATGAACAATGGGTGGATATTTTCACAAAACCTCTTTTAGAGGATCAATTCATCTTAATACTATGAGAATTGGGTTTATTACACATAGAGAAGTAATTTGAGAGGGAGAAATTCATTAAGATGAATGCTTGGGTAAAAAATGTAAACTTAATCAAAATTTCATACCTTCAGGTGACTGACCCTTCATTATCAGTCGACTGAATAGTTATTGACTTGCGTAATTTTAAAGTCCATGCACTTGAGGTGACTAAACTTTTGACCTCGGTCGACTGAACCGCTACTAACTTGTGAGTTTTTAAAACCTAAATAGTTTAAGCGACTAAACGCTTTAGGTAAGGTGCCTGAACCGCGCAAATTTAAATACAAATTGTTCTTGAAAACCCTAATTTTTCGAACCCTCAAGCACCTGAACATTGTTTTCTCCTCTTCTGAAGTCTCATCTTCCACTTCTTGGTGGTGTTCTCTCACTCAAATTGAGTCACCAAACCTCCATTAAACCTCTATATCTTGCCTATTTCTCTCAATTTAAGTAGATTTAACCACACATCTTCTCCCAAACTAGGCCTAGACCAAAGACAAGGGAAAACCAGAGTCAAAGTTCAGGCAAGGATGACTTTGAGGATATTAAAAAATGGTTGGTCACTCTTGCAGCAAGGAGAATATATAGAGAGCATATTAGATCCATAGAATCTATCCTTGGGGTTTTGGATTTTTCATTCATGCAAGAGAACTTTCACAACATCCTACATATGTTTAATATCTTAGGATGTGAGAGATTTATTACATATCAACCTAGGGGCGTTTATCCAAATTTAGTTAGGTTGTTTTATGCCAATATGGAAAAAGGTGAAACCATGTATATGACCACTATTATGGATAAGGATTTTGCACTCACCCAACAAACTATTGCCACTAGATTTAGGATTCAAGTTGGTGACTTTGAATGTCAATACGTAGGACAATCTTGGATCATGGCACAGGACTTTAACCCCAAGAATTCTTACCTTTAATCATGAGTGAACAACCTGTCTATTTTGGTTTCCCTCCGTTATATAGGCAACCTACCTTTGAAGCTAGGATTATTCATATCCTCAGTACCTATAACACTCTACTTAGGATTGCATCTTGTGACCCTCTGTCCTATTTATATTTTTTTGTAATGTGGTGTCTCCATAGAGGGAAATGCATGGATCTATCTACATTAATCCTAGGATGGATGATCTCAAAAGAGGAAGAGAGGCGTGTAATTCTTCCATATAGAGGATTCTGAACCTCATTTTTTTATCATTTTAGGGTTACCACCTCATCTACCTTGTTTATCAAACGCACATCATATGACAAATTTGCCTATACTATGGTAAACTCATGGGATAGGAGAAGTATTGAGACCATGGATGGATAACTAAGCCTTGTAGAGCTCCTCGAGGTGATGTAGGACTATAGGCAGATCAACAATATGATCAGGATTCACATTATGATGCACCACCTACGCCAGCAGTTGCTGATATTGCTGCTCATTCTTAGTTTATTGATTATTGTCAACATATGGACTCCCAGCTGAGTGTTTTTCGCGGTGACATAGATAGGAAATATAATGCACTCCAGTCCAATTTGACTTCATTCGATTAGTGGCTCAAGCATATTGAGAGTCATATGGATGGTTCTTCCTCTTCGAGAGGAAAGGCTCCTATGGAGGCGAGCTCGGGAGAGGATGATGATGATGATGATGATGAGGAGGAGGAGGAGGAGGAGCAGGGTACATCTTCTAATGGTGGTGATGATGATGAAGACTAGGTGCTTGTTTTAAATTCACTAAATAAAAACAATTTGGGTTGTAATATTATGCTACTTGATATTTTTAATTTGCTTATTAAACTTCGTGTAATTTTCTTATTTTTCTTGCTACTCTCTCCTACTCATCCTATTTTGAATATTGAGAAATGCATGTTGGACATGAATCATATTGAGTATCTTTTGCATTCTAATTAATGGATATCTTGATGGATATTTTGTTGGATATTTGGTTTGAGAATTGCATGCTAATTATTGGACCTAGTGTTTGTGAACTGAATGTTGATAAACGGTCCTATGATGATTTGCATGTTATATTTTTTGTTTCTTCCTTTTTGTTGATGTCAAAAGGAGGAGAAGTTATAGCAAAATGAATATGGAGAAGAATGAGAAAGTTATGAGTTTCCATGTATATATGTTGAATGTTGTGTTTATGCTATAACTGAATATTGGGTTTATGCTGAATATTGATATTTTTGCTGAATATATGCTGAATGCAAATATATCTTATGAATGTATTGAAATCTCTTATGAATGTACTAAATGTTCTTATGCTGAAAAATTCATTGAATGTTGCTTAAGGAATTGTTACATTAAGGGGAGAGTGTTGGCCTTACAAGGCTTAAAATCTTCTTATCTTGTTTTGATGCTAACAAAACAAAGAGAAAGAGCTTAAAGAAAGACAAAGCATGAAGACTCAAGAAGTGAAAAGTCTTAGAAGTCTTTATGTAAGTACTTTAATGTTTAAATATCATTTGAAATATTATGAAACTTTTAAGTTAACCTACTAAATATCTTTGAAAATACTTGGAAAATGTTTTTATAAGGTCAAAAGAAATTTAAAAAAGGTTAAAATTATGTTTGGAATGAAAAGCACCAAAAAGAGGTTTTTCCAAATGCTGTCATTTTTCATACATCCACATTGAGGTGCATTTTTCTTTATCAAATACGCCTCATTTTAAAAAGTGTTCAACATGAAAGTTGTAGTATTTTCACTTAGTCTTACACTAAGAACACCTAATTTTGAGTTGTATAGAAAATGTTATGACTAAAATACTGAAGCGGGGTCAAAGCTATCAGCCAACTGAACACTGTTCACGGGGGGAAGTTCAGAAGACTGAACAGCAGACAAAGCCACTTCAGATGACCGAAGTGTAACTTCAGATGACTGAAGTTTAAGTTTAGTCATCTGAAGATTTTTGCTAAAATTTTTTAAAGAGGAAGAACCACCTCAGACGAATGAACTCGAGACTTTAGTCATCTGAACATTATTAACGGGCATAAATTTTAAAAGTTTTAATTTTTAAATATTCATTACTTGGGCTCCAAACTTTTTAAAATCTTGGGAAGCTCTCTAGGGAAACTTTAGCAACATGGAAACAAGTCTGATTGCCTATAAATACATGGTTTTCCAAATCAAAACTTATCCAAGAATTGAAAAATCTGATTAAGAAGTTGAAAGCACTCTTGTTCTTACAAAACTCTTTTGCTCACTCATTGCAAATATCTTTTGCTGAAATATTCTGAAGTGCTGATCCTTCCTCATTTGAATTGCTATTGCTATTGCTAATCCTCATCTAAGAAGGATATTGGTGAGTTCTACACTTGAGCTTCGTTCTATTTCATATTGATATTTCTACATTGAAGTATATAGTACTGAAATTGTACTAACTTGCTCTTTGTGAGAGTATATTTGTACGCAGATTATATCTTGTTTCTTGTTGTTCTTTGACGTTCCAAGGATTTTTTGGATCGTTGGTTAAGCAAGGGGATATTGCTTAGAGAGGTGGGCTCCAACCTAAATAAGTGACCGAACAAGGGGACATCGTTTGGAGAAGGCGGGCTCTAGCCTTAACTAAGGAGTGTTGTAAAGGTTTGTTTTGCCCATTAAAGGAATAGGTTTAGTGAATCCTTTGGTGGTTTGCCAAAGGCGAGGACGTAGGCTGGGTATAAGCTGAACCTCGTAAAAATCCTGGTTTCACTCTCTTTTTCCCTTTACTCTTTATTTTTAGTTCATATACAACTGCATGGATGTTTTAAATATCTAAATCATACATACTACGTATATTTGGAAATCAAGTAAACTTAAAGTCTAATTTGGATTTGGGTTGCGGAAACAGAAAGGGAGTACGTTGGTTACACCATATCTTGGGGAAACCATGCGGGAGTACGTCACTTGGTTAGCATCCCAAAGATAAATAAACTGAGAGTTTATTTGAATTCTGAATATTGGGAAGAGTGTGGATATCTTGTTGATTGAATATTATATTACACATCCTATTGAAGAAGCAAATCCATCAATACAGGGCTTTATATCAACAAATACAAATTTCCTATATACAGGGCTTATATAAACAAACAAATCATATTAAGTTCTTATATTACCAAAGTGTTGTGTGTATTAATTTTGGTTTGGTTGTTTACTTTCAAATTGTGATTGATTGGTTTTGTTGAATGATTACTTAGATGATTGATTACTTGGATGGTTGAATGATTGTATGATTGAAGATTGAATTAAGAAATAAGCTTTTGTTGAAAGTTTGAAAAATCAACAAGAAGTTAAGAATTCATTAAAAAGACTTAAAAGAAGTTAAGAATTATTAAAGGGAATTAAAAGAAAGTTTTAAAATCCAATTCACCCCCCCTCTTGGGACTACACCTTGCTTTTCAATTGGTATTAGAGAGAGGTTATAGCAAATCTTAATTAGTAGTTATAAAAAGATCTTAATGGCTAACTTAGGCGTTGCTCCCTTTGGAGAGGGACAATCTTCAACTTGGCCACCAATCTTCTGTGGACACAACTATACATTTTGGAAAAAGAGAATTCAAATATACCTTCAAACCGTGGATTGGTTAAGCTTGGGAGGTTGTCATGGATGGTGATCTAATTCCTACCACATTAGTAGATGGAAAACAAATACCTAAGGAAAAGAAAGACAGGACTGAAAGAGATTATAAAATGTTGCAAGTAAACTCTAGTGCTATGAATGCTCTGTATTGTGCTTTAGATGCTAATGAATTTAATAGAGTAATGACTTGTAAATCAGCTAAGAAAATATGGGACAAGCTTGAAGTCACTTATGAAGGCACTATAGATATTAGGGATAATAGGAACGATATGCTCACGAGTGAATATGAAACTTTTAGGATGAACCTGGATGAATCCATAACTAATATGTTTACTGGGTTCACTCACATAATCAATTCCCTAAATGCACTAGGAAAAACCTACACTACTTATGAGATGATAAGGAAAATTCATATAGGGTTGCCACCTAAATGGGAACCAAAAGTCACTGCTATAACAGAAGGAAAAAATTTGAAAACCACTTCCTTAGATGAGTTTATAGGTTCTTTACTCACATATGAATTGGAAATGAATGAAAAGAGTGGAAAAATCAAAGCCCAAGATTCAATAGCCTTTAAAGTCTTAAAAGAAAACTCAAGTTGTGAAATGGATGAAGATGAAGACGCCTTCATATCTAAAAAGCTAGCAAGGATACTAAGAAGGAGAAACAAATTCAAAAGAAGAAAATCCAAATATGAATCAAATGAAGAAGAAGAAGAAGAAGTTAGCAAGAAACCAAAGAATAAAACTCCTACGTGTTACAATTGAAACAAAGTTGGACATATAAAACTACAATGTCCACTACTACTAAAGAAAGAGTCTAAGAAGAAAAAGAAAAAGGCCATGAAAGCCACTACTTAGGATAGTACAAGTAGTTCGGAAAATGAATCAAGTGACCAAGAGGTTTCTTATACCTGTTTTATGGTTTGGGACGATGAGGAAAGCTCCCTATCTAAATCTTTAAATAATTCTTATAGTGATGAATCCGATGGTGAGTTATGCCATCTTATGATGAATTACAAAATGATTTATTCAAAGTCCATAAGATGCTAATCAAAGTAACTAAACAAAATACTTCATTGAAAAATAAGAATGAAGGATTGATGAAATAGTTAGAAGCAATTAAAACTGCTGATAGAGAAAAGGATTCAAGACTGAAGAAAATATAATGTAAGAATGAAGCTATAACAAAGGAGTTAGAATTCAAAAATCTTGCTGAAAAGGAAAAAGACTTGAAAATCAAAGAATTAGAATGCAAGAATGAAAACATGATAGAAGACCTTCGATCCCTATCCTCTATGGTATATGAGAAAGATATATATATTTCTGAATTAGAGAATAAAATAAGAAAATTATCTCTAGAATTAGAAAAATCACTAAAGAAGGTTGACAACAAGAAAGAAATAGAAACAAATGATCTCAAGAATAAAATTGAAGATAAAGAGAAGATGATTCATAACTTCACTAAAGGAAAGGCTGATTTTGATAAAATGATAGGCTTACAAAGGATAAATCTAAATAAATAAGGCATTGGTTTTAACGGGGTTGAAAATACAAAGAAAAAGAATCTTTACATGGGATATTTTTCAAAAGCCTCCAAAAACTATGCTATCACATCTAGTAATGCCTACACTAATACAATATGTTATAAATGTAAGCAAAAAGGGCATATAAAGTTTAAATGTCCATTTAAGAGAAAGGGTGTGAAAACTTAACAAGTATGGAGAATTAAGGAAACATCCTTTATAAAATCAACCAGACCCAAGAAGGTATGGGTATCAAGATGGAAGACTAGTTCATAAACGAAAACGCCATGGATTAAGTCATTCTTCTTTAAAAATTAAGAAAGTAACTTAATTAATGATCAACAAACAAACTAGTTGAAATAGAAAAACTTAAAGATGAGTTTAAGAGCTCACTATAACAAATGGCATTATTGGCCAAAATCATATGATGATTTTTACAAGGCTTAACTTAAGAAAATATTATTGAGCTTATTACATAAGTACCTTAGTTTGCTATATGCTACATGTGTATGACTTGACTTGACTTGACTTTTATTGGAAATTTATGGCTCACTATGTTGAAAATTTGAGCATGATATTATTGAGCAAAAGCATGAATTTTGATATAATATTAATCCTTGACCATGCATGCTACTGATGAATCACATGGATATACTTACTGCTCTTTATATTGGTACCCATGAGCTATGCAAGATATTTTTTATATCCATGAACTATGTATGATGTGATATTAGCTTTGGCATTTATAAAGTATTTTTTGTATCACATTTCAAAAATTTTAATTGGTATCACAATTTAAAAGGCTTAATTGGTATCACAAATTGATATTTAAGAATGATAAACGTAGTTGAACTCATGAGCATATTATGATATTGATGTTAACATGATACTGGTATTTGATGATTGTGTTCATGAGAACATAGAGGATATGAATCAATATATGAAGCATGGATAATAAACTTAAAAGCATAATTGGTATCAAATCTGAATGTATTAAATTTAGGGGGAGTATTATGACTTATTGGTTGTATTATGTTTCTTCCCTAATTCATAAATTGGAATCATGGAATAAATAATCGGTATCATGAATTATTATACATGTTGAAGTTTAAAGAACTATACTTTTTATTGCTGCTCATAGCCTTAGTACTTAAAGTCTTACTCTTTTTGATCGATGTCAAAAGGGGGAGAAGTTTTAGGCAGCAAAAATTGAGCATGATATTAAAAATTGGAAGCTTATTGAAATGATATATCAAAAGGAAGAGAAGTACTTGATGTTGATTGATATTAATATTGAATAATGTGATTTTGATATATGAGCATGATAGTAAAAAGGTTTTTGAAATTGATCATGATATTGTCAAGTTTGTCAATATGATGCTTATTGAAAGGGGGAGCCTTTTTAAAGCTTACTCAAATTTTTCTCCTTATTTGTCATCATAAAAAAGGGGGAGATTATTGGCCTTACAAGGCTTAAAATCTTGTTATCTTATTTTGATGCTAACAAACAAGTGGAATTTAACGTATTTGTGTGAGTAATGTTATCTCAGGGCTCATATATGAGAAAGTAAGGTCAAAGTACTCACAAGGATCAAATGAAATTTAAAAGAGTCAAAGCATGGATTTAAAGATGATATTTTAAAGATTGAAGAAAATGAGGACATGGATGATAAGACAAAGAAAAATTAGAAGTCAAAAGAGTAAAAGAAAAGCAAAGAGAAAAAGCTAAAAAAAAGACAAAGCATGAAGACTCGAGAAGTGAAAAGTCTTAGAAGTCTTTATGTAAGTACTTTAATGTTTAAATATCGTTTGAAATATTATGAAGCTTTTAAGTTAACCGCTTGGAACTAAATATCTTTGAAAATACTTGGAAAATATTTTTAGAAGGTCAAAAGACTTTTCAAAAAGGTTAAAATATTTTTGGAATGAAAATCACCAAAAATAGGTTTTTTCAAATGTTGCTTTATCAAATATGCCTTATTTTAAAAAGTGTTCAACATGAAAATTGTATTATTTTCTCTTAGCTTTCGTTTGACACTAATACCACCTAATTTGGAGTTGTATGGAAAATGTTATGACTAAAATACTGAAGAGGGGTCAAAGTTGTCAGCCAACTAAAAACTATTCACGGGGGGAACTTTAGAAGACTGAACAGCAGACAGAGCCACTTCAAACGACCGAAGTGTAACTTCAAATGTTTGAAGAATTTCTTCAAACAACTAAAGTTTAAGTTCAGTCATTGGAATATTTTTGCTAAAATTTTTTAAAGAGGCAGAACCACCTCAAACGACTGAACTCGAGACTTTAGTCATCTGAACACTGTTAACGGGTAGAAATTTTAAAATTTTTAATTTTTAAATATCCGTTGCTTGGGCTCCAAACTTTTTAAAATCTTGGGAAATACTCCAAGGAAACTTTATCAAAATGGAAACAAGCATGATTGCCTATAAATACATGATTTTCCAAATCAAAACTCATCCAAGAATTGAAAAATCTGATTAAGAAGCTGAAAGCACTCTTATTCTTACAAAGCTCTCTTGCTCACTCATTGCAAATCTCTTTTGCTGAGATATTATAAAGTGATGATCCTTCCTCCTATAAATTCCTATTGCTAATCCTCATCTAAGAAGGATATTGGTGAATTCTACACTTGAGCTTCGTTCTATTTCATATTGATATTTCTACATTGAAGTATATAATGCTGAAATTGTACTAACTTGCTCTTTGTGAGAGTATATTTGTACGCATTTTATATCTTGTTTCTTGTTGTTCTTTGACATTCCAAAGATTTTTTGGATCATTGGCTAAGCAAGGGGATATTGCTAGAGAGGTGGGCTCCAACCTAAAGAAGTGACCGAACGAGGGGACATCGTTTGGAGAAGGCGGGCTCTAGCCTTAACTAAGGAGTGTTGTAAAGGTTTATTTTGCCCATTAAAGGAACAGTTTTAGTGACTCCTTTGATGGTTTGCCAAGGCGAGGACGTAGGCTGGGTATAAGCCGAACCTCGTAAAAATCCTGGTTTCACTCTCTTTTTCCCTTTACTCTTTATTTTCAGTTCATATACAACTGCATGGATGCTTTAAATATCTAAATCATACATACTACATATATTTGGAAATCAAGTAAACTTAAAGTCCAATTTTGATTTGGGTTGCAGAAACCAAAAGGGAGTACGTTGGTTACACCATATCTTGTGGAAACCATGCAGGAGTACGTCACTTGGTTAACATCCCAAAGATAAATAAACTGAGAGTTTATTTGAATTTCGAATATTGGGAAGAGTGTGGATATTGTGTTGATTGAATGTTAAATTACACATCCTATTGAAGAAGCAAATCCATCAATACAGGGCTTTATATCAGCAAATACAAATTTCCTATATACAGGGCTTATATAAACAAACAAATCATATTAAGTTCTTATATTACCAAAGTGTTGTGTGTATTAATTTTGGTTTGGTTGTTTACTTTCAAATTGTGATTGATTGGTTTTGTTGAATGATTACTTAGATGATTGATTACTTGGATGGTTGAATGATTGTATGATTGAAGATTGAATTAAGAAATAAGCTTTTGCTAAAAGTTTGAAAAATCAACAAGAAGTTAAGAATTCATTAAAAAGACTTAAAAGAAGTTTAAAATTCTTAAAGGGAATTAAAACAAAGTTTTAAAATCCAATTCACCCCCCCTCTTGGGACTACATCTTACTTTTCAGGGAGTAATACATGTTGTAGTGATTTATGTTATCGACGTCTTCCTAAAATGTACTAATTTAGGCCCCCATTTACCTATGCTTTGTTCTTATTTTATTTGTAATTATCCCTTTTCATCCTAGTTTGGACTTACATGTGGTGTGCTTCATGCTTTAGGAAATTAGAGCTTAAACTGAGGAGTTAAGTAATGGAAAGAGCCAATGAAGAACCTAGGAAGAACAAGGCTCAACCAAGTGCTGACCAAATCTCCAAGGCCTTGTTCCATCCAAAGTAGCATGTATCTGTTCGACCATGTGGTGCGACTAGCAATCATAAGGGGCAACCAGGTCATGACCAAAAGACTCCAAAGTGCTAATTTAAAAATATAATCACAAAATGCTTCGACCAGGGCACAACCAAGATGCCTTAAAGGTGCAACTAGGCCAAGGAAGCCTTTATCTAAATAATGAAATAATCGAATATTTTCCAGAATGTCTCAACTAGGTCATGACCAGAAAAAGTCCAGGGTGCGACCATGTCGATGGCTATCGTGTTCAAAAATCTATCATGCGAGATTTTGGGTGAAAGTTTTTGGTAGGTTCACCAAGGCATGGGTCCTTAACTACTAAAGATAAAGATTATAACCTAACTAAACTAAGTTCAGTAGAACAGTGACTAAGTTTGGTGTCGATCCACAAGGACTACGGTACAGTTATTTACCACTTCTAGCCTAATTTACTAGGCTTCGTGTAAAAGGGAAAAAAATGAGATATTTTGAAGAGGTTTTTATAAAAACTACGAAAGCATGTAAAACTATATTAACACTACTCCTAAAAAGCAAGTATTAGATTATGAATCAAACTTAGACTATCGTGTACACAAGCTATGTCCAGTCAGCTATCCATATTAGGCTAAACCGTCAAGTGAACCATTCGAGTGGCATAGAGTAGCTAAGGTGCACCAATCGCCCAGAGCACGATTGAGAACCAGGGTATACTTTATCTAGCGATCACGAGAACACACCGTATGTGGACTGTAGCCTAATCCGTATAAGCGAATGAATCCCTAACTAGGCTATCCTTTACCTTAGGGTCTCATCACAATCAAAGATGTAAACTTGCATGGAAAGTAAAGACAAGGTATTTAAAGTGCATGTATTTAAATGAAAGTAGAGTAAAGAAAGCGTGTAAAAATGGCTTCAATTGCAACTCAACGGCCTGCCACTAGCAATCAAAATTAAAACCAAAGGACGAAGTATCTATGCGGCAGCACCAAGAACTCGAAGGTTGTCACAAGCCTTTGATGAATCCAAGCACGAACCAATACAGGAATTGAAATCAAAGCAGTAATTCCTTCTCACCTAGTCGCCACATCCAACTAAGACTGCCCTATATTGACTTATTCATAAACCAGACGTGAAAACATCATATGCACCGGTCAACCAAAGAAGCTTCATACATGTAGGGTTATGTGTTTTGTATCCATAGCTTGACCTTTTATTTTGGAGCAGGCTTTCTATGTATTATTCATTTATTTTTCTTCTACTCATTCTTTTCTTTATCATTTTTCTTCTATGGTTAGCTAGGATAATCACCATAGCTTTTGTCATCTTCATGCTACCGATAGGAAACTAAGCTAGAAAAGGGGTTCATTAATTATTTTTATCTCTATGGGTGGCTTAATTCTGACATCTTAAGTGGGCTACAAGACCTAAGTTTATATCTCCCTACTAGACATCACCTCTAGGCTAGCAAATGCAAATACAAAGACTAGTATGCAAAGAATATCCAGGGAAGGAAGGTTGAGTTTCGTGAACTTAGAGTTCATGTAAATGATTCTAAAAAAAACACACAAAAGGCTCAAAAAAACCTCACAAGGTGTTATAGTCACCACTGTTGTTCTCTTAATACTCTTAAGGAACCCTAAGTGCTACAAATCATGTGAAAGTGTCTCCTAGCCTTGTGAAGTACCATATGAATACAAGAACTTAAACAACAGTATTAAAATGAATGAACCACTTGTCAACCCCTATTTACCTATGTTTTTTTCTCATTTTACTTGTAATTATCCCTTTTTACCCTAGTTCGGAGTTACACGTGGTGTGTTTCATGTTTTAGGAGATTAGAGCTTAAACTGAAGAGTTAAGCAATGCAAATAGCCAATGAAGCAACTAGAAAGCACAAGGCTCGACCAAGTGCTCGACTAGGTCTCGAAGGCCTTGTTCCATCCAAAGCAACATGTATCTATTCAACCATATGGTGCAACCAGCAGTCACAAGGGGTGATCAGGTCATGAGCAAAATACTCCAAAGTGCCAATTTACAAGTAGAGTCACCAAATGTTTTGACCAAAGTGCAACCAAGATGCCTTAAAGGTGCGACCAGGTCGAGGAAGCCTTCATCTGAACAATGAAATAATCAAATATTTTCCAGAGTGTCTCGACCAAGGCATGACTAGAAGAAGTCCAAGGTGCGACTTGGTCGATGGTTATCATGTTCAAAAATCTGTCATGTGAGATTTTGGGTGAAAGTTTCTGGTAGGCTCACCAAGGCATGGGTCCTTAACTACCAAAGATAAAATTTATAACCTAACTAACCTAACTTCAGTAGAACAATGAGTAAGTCAAGTGTTGATCCACAAGGACTATAGTGCAGTTATTTACCATTTCCAGCCTAATTTACTATGCTTTGTGTAAAAGGGAAAAAGGAGAGATTTTGAAAATATTTTTCTAACAACTATGAAAGCATGTTAAAATATATCAACACCACTCCTAGAAAGTAGGTCTTAGATTATGAGTCAAGCTTATGCTGTCGTGTGCACTAGCTATGTCCGGTTAGCTATCCGTATTGAGCTAAATAATCAAGTGAACCATTTGAGTGGCATAGAGTAGCGAAGGTGCACCAATCGTTTAGAGCATAATTGAGAACCATGGTATACTTTATCTAGTGTGGTAGGCTCGCAAAGACTTGAGTCCTTAACTACCAAAAGTAATATTTATAAACCTAACTATTTTAAGTTCAGTAGAAAGTAGGTAAGTCTGGTATCAATCCACGGGGACTTGAAGCGCAGTTAGTAATCCACTTCAAAGTTAGTTTATTATGGTCTTGTTATGAAAAAGAAGTAAAAGGTGATGTTTTGCAGTGGTTGTTGTTTCTAATTACTGGAAAGTGATTAAATAAAAGCGACTAAATCTATACTACTGGAAAGCAAGTAAATTTATGAGTTACCTTACTCCTACAAAGCAATACAATGGTCTGAATCAGACACTAGACGCAATGCCTCTATCTACGTTCATCTAAACTTCTATAGAAGTACTAACCCGAGTGAGCCAAAGCAGGAGAGGGGCGATTGAGGGCATAGGGTAGCAAGGGTGCACCAACTGTCCGGAGCACGGTTGGGAATCGGAGTATACCCTGTCTCAATGAAAAATGAACACCTCCGCGGTTCCATAGCTGACTATTTCCCTTTGACTAACACAAAGAAGTGCTTATCCTTATCTGCAATCCTTCATCAAACACACAAGAGGTAAATGGAATGCAATAAACAAAAGCAAGTAAATGAAAGAAAAAGTAAAAAGATCATCCCTTTATTATTTAGAACGTCTGTCACTAACATCAGGAATTACAAATGGAGTGATCGTGTAATATACACGGATAGCACACAAACGCTGCCGGTTGCCATAGGCCGACAAACATTTCATGCATGCACCGAAATAGGAATTGAAAACTATGCTACTGCTAATTTATCTTACCTCTTATTGACACCTTAAGTCTGTAACTAACCTAAGAGGGGACAAAGAGGAACCCAAAGCTCGTGTTCATAGAAAATATTTATAGGCTCTAGGGTTTACGAAGTTTGTTTTGCAATTTAGGAAGGTTTGCAAAAGATCTCGCATGAAAGATCGTCGCTATCGACCAAGTCGTCCTTCGTCATTCTTGTGTGCACCCTGGTCAAGACTCACAGGAAGTCAAGGATCCAAATCTCCAGTGCCTTCAACTTCATCGCACCTCAGGGTCTCAATGGTCAAGTTGATGGTCGAGACTTACAGTATCTCAGTCTTCAGGAAATTTCAATATCTCAACATAGTCGCCTCTGAAGATCTCTTGGTCGAACACTTCGTCAAGACTCTTGGTACTTCTAAATTTTAGTTCTATCTCAGTCTCTTGATGTGGTTTCCCTAATGGGTTGCTTGGTCGAGCATTTGGTGTGAACCTTGTAGCAATTCGATCTTAGTATGAACCTTGGAGTTTGTAGTGGAAGACTAAGTCGCTCTAGTGGTTTGCTGGTCGTGCCAAACGGTCAGGCATCATCTTCTTGTCCATTTATACTTTGAAGCTTCTAAAGTTTGGCTAAACATCTGAATTTGAGCTTTGAATCCTCCAAGTTATCCTTGGCTTCCTATAATGCCTATCTCCATGGTTTTAACCTGTTTTTCCAGAAAAGATAAACAAACCTTACATACCTTTGAACAATGATAACACTGGCTTAATATATAATAAAATGAGGATAAGCATAGGTAAATGAGGGTCTAAAATCATATGTTTTAAGGACTCATCACAACCCCCAACTTACACTTTGCTAGTCCTCGAGCAAATCAAAATCTAAGAAAACTATCAAATCCTACCTATACCCTCTTTCGCGGGAAGTACGATTGCATTTACCATATGCAATAAGGCTTTAAACCCCTAGGTCAACCTAGTGGATGAGTTCTACTCTCGTGAGGGTTTCCATGGTGATTCCCACAAACACTAATATAGTGAATAAAAAGTGAGAACACATGTAACATAATCACACCATTATATATACAGAAATATAACCTTATTACATACAAATGACTTCATACATGACTAAATTATACACATACTCTGTAGCATTTCAATCATGTAAAACTGGACACAACACAACCATTTCAAGATATTATTCACAGAAAATTAACTCATGATTATAATTCAAAGTTAATATTAGCATGCAAATCCCAGTATGAATAGGCCACCTCACAGGGCATACGTACAGTGTATGATTTGTCTCACTCGAATGCTCGGAGGCACCTATAGAACGGTCGTCCTGACTCAGCCTCACTAGTTTATTCTCTCAAAAATCACTTAAGAAGATAGGTTCACTCTCATATGTGAGGAGGAGTGTCATGATCAAACGTCCCACATATTTGAAGAACTGATGCTAGAAGTGTGGAGTGACTAGTCTTATGAGAAAGGAATCTAGCCTTTGTTGACGTGTCGGGTCCTTCACCCTAGCATCTTCTCACTTAATCACCACATTTAATCAAGACCATCCTAGAGGAACTCATTCCTAGACTTGTGTGAATTCAATAGATGCTTTGGTCATAAGATTCTTCATACGTGCAGACTTGTAGTGTCGTGTCCATAGCTTGACCTTTTTATCTCTACTCAGAGCTGGTGTACAAATTTTTTTTGCTCTACTCAGATTTTTCTTTCTTTCTCATTTTATTTTCTTCTTTACATAGTCAACTAAGACAATCATCATATTCTTATCTTGTCTTCATGTTTCCAATGGGAGTGTAGCTTGAAAGGAGTCCATAGGAAAGTTAGTTTCTAAGGGTGGCTTGACCTTTATGTCTTGAGTAAGCTACAAGACCTAGAGTTATATCTCCTCACCTGATGTCACCTCTAGGCTAGTGAATACAAGAACAAAGACTAGATGACAAGGGAAATTTAGTAGAAGGAGAATAGTTGAGTTTGACAAACTCAGAATTTTTGGCATCAAATACTCGATAAATGAACGGATGGCTCAATTATCTCACCAGGTGTCATAGTTGCCACAATTGTTCTCTCAGTACTCTCAAAAGACCCTCAGTGTTACAAATCATGTGTGAGTGTGTTCTAAGCCCCATGATGTACTAGGTACATACAAGAGTTCACATTGCAATATTAACCCAAACAAACCACTTAGTCAACTATCTAGAGTAATGTCAAGTTATTGGTCGTATTATGCAAATTTGATACAACTGATTTTACTACACTATTGATGAGCATAGTGAAATCATATAATAAGCAAGTTTATGCATGTAACCTTAGGTTATATGGGTGTATGTATGAGGTGTAAAATATGTTAAAATGGTTCCCTAAAATTTATTTGCAAAAAGTTTTAAAAATTGTGTCATTTTTGTACTTGAAATAATGTTATGCAATGTACTATCTCCTACCCCCAACTTAGAACTTCAGTGTTCTCACTGAAGTGTTAAAAGAAAATAGGATTCGACCAAGGTATAAGACAGTGCATGGTTCCAAGAAGAACAAATAGTGCCCTGCAAAATATAGTAACTAAAACAACATGCAAGCAATAAGACACTGTAGCACAAAAGAAATTTGCATTCCAGCTTCACCATGTACAAAAGATTAGATAAAGGGGTTGTGACTACAATTCTAAAAAAAGCATGGTGTAGGCACAAAAATCGGTTGTGATAGGGGAGGATCATTCTTCTCCAAATGTTGAATCCGAATCTGAAATGAGGAACAAATTGTCAGTAGAACAACTAAGGGTAGTATGGTTGGCTATGGCTCGAACCACCTTCCTAAGTGCCTCAACCAGGGCATCCCAAATCATGGAGCCTATAGTGGTGGGTGGTACAGAAGTAGGCATGGGCAGGACTATGTGAGGTACTTATGGAGTTTGCCCTGAATGCCCAGTCCATCTAGTAAAGGAGGCATTCTGCTGCTGCGGCTGAGTTTGGCGAGTTCGTGATGAAGTGGTGGAGGGCTGGCCGTGCTCTGCCTTAATTTTTGTTCTCGAGCACAAATCCATTGATGTTGGGTTTGTGGCTTGGAAAAGGAATGAAATAGGGAGGAGGTAAGGGCTAAGCCGTGAAGCAATGATGCGAGCCTAGGGTGCTCACTAGAGCTTTACGCAACGATCGACCAAGTTGCAAGGAAGCGGAAGTGGAGGTTCAATGTGGGCGACTAGGGTTTTGAAGTGAGCGATGATGATCGACTAGGAGGGAATAATGGTAAGAGTGGAAACTTTGGTAATGGAACAATATTTTAAATGAAGGTGATCTTGCCGACTAGGTTGCACATAACTCAATGCTAGTCGCAGACCTGGCCGACCTTCTCAATATTCTTGACACGCAGAACAACTCAAGGCCTAGACTAGGTCGCCCTTTACTTGTGATGGTTACATACTTGGTCATGATCCTCACTTATCCTAAAACCTATTTCAAAGAACTCCTAGCTAGTCTATTCTAACTACCTACAGGACTTTAAAAAAAACTGTCGAGTTGCCTCCTGGAAGTGCTAAGTTTACCGTCTTCATCCAGACACTTTGAAGCTCATTTTGAACTCATCCTCATTCCCAACTAACATAGGTTTCTCTCATCTCTTCCTTACACTAGAGATTGCATACCCCAAACTTAGTTTTAGATTTGGGGTCCCAATCATTTTTAGCATAAATTGCTCAAGGGGATCCTCAAGTTCAGTATGGGTAGGACTATCAATCTGTAGTTTAATTTCTTAAGGGTGTTTCCATAGCATTGAAGGAGTTGCTTCCCTAATAATTTTTTCAATTACGTCTTCATCCACAGCTTGAACGACATTCAGAAGGTGTTGGGAAGCATTAAATATGTTCAACCTGCATTGCTTATGGCCCCCCAAGATGTCCATTATCCTCATCCTACATTGAATGCTGGCATTAGCTGTGGCTAAGAATGGTCGTCCCAAAAGGAAAGGGATTGGGTTGATGGGGGTTTCCATATCTAAAATGATAAAGTCAACGGGGTACTGAAAATCTCTTACCATGACTACCATATCTTTTACCACACCCCGGGGTTGTTTAAGAGATCGATCAGCAAGGCATATGGAAACTGAGGTGGGTTGCAACACTCCTAGGTTGAGTTTCTAATAGGCCGAGTATGAAAGAATATTCACACTTGCTCTTAAATCTAGAAGGACCCCATCGATGGTGTAATTACCAATTACACACGAGATAGTAGGTGAGCCTAGTTCTTTTAGTTTAGGAGTAAGGTGCTTTAGTATTATGGAACTCATATGCTCAGCCTACTTAACCAAACCATCCATGTGCACCCTTGATTTTATCTCATGCATTGACACCCTAAGGAATTTTATAAACGCAGGTGATTGCTTTATGTTGTCGAGGAGAGGCTTATTCATTCGCACTTTCTTAAACATGTCCCAGATAGACTTGGTGGAAGCCTCTTTACTAAATATAGAGGGTGCACATGGGGCTTCTAGATGTGTCACCGAGTAGCCATGAAAAGCCCCATGGGGAGCTAAATGAGGTGTTGTTCTTCTGGTGGTGGGTTTAAGACTCAATGGTTTGTGCACTTGACTAAAGGAAGAGAGAGTGCATGAATCCACGTTGGGTACTTTTTTCATCTTAGGTCTCCCCGGTGCTCAGATGCTCCTCGCCTTGGTTGGCTATCAGCGTGCCATTTTGAGATGTGCTCACCGCCTGGACCTGCTCCGGGTTTGATAAGGGGCCAGTGTCCAATTCACATTCAACCCCATATTGTCCCTTTAGATTTATAATGGGTTGACTTGGTAACTTACCCTCATCCCTTTGATTTAGAGCAGTGGCTAGCTGTCCCATGGCGATGCAATAGATTGGGAGTGGGAGTGAAGGAGTTGCCATTCAACTTGACAGTCAGCTTCAACTCACTTAAGGGCTATCAACATTATCTCTTGAAATGAATCATATTTGGATTGAGGTGGAGGCGGATACTGAATGGTTAAAGGGCTGAGTCCTAATGATTTTGGAAATTTTGATATGGGTGTGGAGGCACAGCATTAGGGTTTTGTTAAGGTCTTCGGCTTTGAAAACCTGAAGCTTGTGGCCTCTAGAAGAAGTTAGGATGTTGTTTCTACTCGGGGTTGTAGGTATTCGAATAAGTGTTGTTAGACAACTTATCGTACCAATTGTGAGTGGCCTTTACTTCCTCCTGCACAAGCTCAGGCTAGGAATGCGTGTGAGGGCATTGTAACATGTATGGGAAGGGTTAGAGCATATTGCACAAACCTCTGCACATGTTGTTGTCTGCGGTCCTAAGGATAAGTATTGATCTAACTTTTTAGATATGGCATGCAGGGTCAGGGCTAGGTTTTGGCCAGTGGCCAACTCAGAAACTCCTTTTGGTTTAGAATTTGATGGATTAGGAAGTCTACAAGTGGTAGTCATGTGTTGCTGAGAATTTTCCACCAAATTTTCAAAGAGATTCCATGCCTCATTCTTGTGCTTAGGGAGGAAAGTACCTCCACACGGCGCATCAACCATAAACCTATCCCTCTTAGCCAACCCTTCGTAGAAAGTTTGGACTAATTGCCATTTGGGGACTTGGTGATATAGGCATTTACGGAGCAGAAGCACTCCCAAGTTTTGAAAAAGAGTTCCCCGTCCATTTGTGAGAAACTTGTGATCGCTCTCCGAAGTTGATTAGTCTTCCCAATTGGGAAGTACTTTTTAAGAAATTCATGTTGCATGGTGGCCCATTTGGTCACCGAGTTCGGTTCTAAGGACATCAACCAATATTTGGCCTTACTGACCAGTGCAAATTGCAAGTGCACAGTATCGTAGTTTTATAATATAATGATGTGTAGAGTATCGTCCTCAGGGATTGATGTCTTAATTTTACCAAGTACCGAATTTTTACTAACCTTGATTTTATTTAGAAAAATTAATAATTTTAGACTGCAAAATTTAAACAAGGCTACTTTAAATAAACTATTCAGGAGAATTTAAAACTGGATACCGCGTGTCAAATTGATGATGGTGAAAACTTCTAGGAAACCAATTTCACCTAGTTTCTCACTATGCTTTACTCATTTAGCTAATTTAACTTCGTTTTCTCTATTTGTTAGTCACCAATTTTTCCAAAAGCCTCTTTCGATAGTCAATCAGAACCTATTCTTGTTTATTATTTAACATAAGAGTATGCAAATTAATAACGCAAGAACGCAATAAGACCCTCGATTTTTAATGCTACGTAGGTTCATACAAGTCTTTCGATCTCTATATTTACCTACGCTGAATTATCCAAGATCTATCCTATAATCCCCCCTTTCGGTAGCAAATCACAAGACTAAAATCATTTAATTAATGGCCAGTTAATTAAAAGCATTAGGCACAGAATAACTCAAACAAACATTAATGAAAACTACTTCAGATTAGCATCAAAGAGCAAGCATAGTTCGAAACTGGCTACATCGTTTTCCTAGAATTCAAAAATTTAGTTCATTCCGAAAATTAAATCCAACATAACAGATTTCACCATATTTTCTTCAATTTGGAGTGTACGGAAAAGATCAACACTCGCCGCACTGCCGTCGCGCGTCACGAACACCCCGAACACCGCCGTTGTTTGCCGCCTTCCGATTCTAGAAAGATAGTATTTTTGCATGCTTCCAACTCTCCTTTGCTGGCTGTTTGTGTATCTTCGCAGCACCCCCCAAAAGAAAACCACAAGAAAGCTCCCAAAAAGATAATTTTTCCAAGAAAATTTTCGTGGTTTCGCCTCCCTTGTGTGTCTCCCAAGAAAAATCTTTTTTTTTTTTTCTATGGTGCGGCCTCTCTCCCCCCAGCCCCAGCTTATGCTGCTCTCTCCTTCATCTCTTCTTGCACACGGCACCCTCCATAAGGAAACCCTCCTTTGACTTTTCCTTTTTCAATCCTTTCCTTTTGCTTTTCTTTCCTTTTTTTTTTTTTTTTTTTCTTTCCATTCTTTTGTCTTTCCATTCTATGTACCCAGCGCACACTACCCTTATGAGATGACCCGGCTGCATGGCTGGGTCACATCTCATTTTTTGATTTTTTGATTTTCTTTTTTTTTTCAAAGGTACATGAACCGCCCTCCTCTTTCAAGCCCACTTTCGACCCTCTTACAGCTCGTAACTCTCAAAGCTTAAAACACAAAAGATGTAGAGCTCTTTTTCATATTTTCCTAGAATTTTGAATCATCTCGATCGGAGCTTGTATGAGAAATTTACACCAATATTACGAAGAATTGTTGAAATAATCCATAAAACGGCATATGCTAACTTCACGTCTGATTTAGATCTTGATGCATCCATTATTTCGTAAAATGCAAAACATGAAAATTGTAGAACATTTTCTTATCTTTCTATGGCATCCTGAATCATTAGAATCGGAGGTTGGATGAGAGAGTTACACCAAGATTACAAAGAATTGTCGTTGGTTTTTGGCTTCCGATAGTTGCCCTACAAGAAAAAATACCAAAATTTCATAAATTACTTAATAGAACTCAAATATTATAAATAGAACATAATTTTAAAATATTGAGAGTAATTAGGCATTTAAATACAAAATAGGATTCCCATTGCATGAATTAAAGCACCTAATTATGCAATTTAAGCACGTAATCACACCCCCCAACTAAAGTTTTGCTAGTCCCTAGCAAATAACGTGAATGCAATTCAGGGTGGTGTTATACCAATTTCAATGAATGAATACATAGGCAACACAACCATACCCTTTCACATACAGGAATATCACCAAATTACACACAAACTCATTCATACCCAATTCACGCAACTCCGAAGTAAGTCATTCATGCAAATCTCATCATTATATAGCCATTAAGAACAGTAAACTCATGTAAAATTAACCAGCGAGCACAATTCAGAGTTAATGTAGCCATATAAATTCAAGTATAAGTAAGTGAAATCTTGAAGCACGTGTAATGTGCGTGACTCGTTACACCTAGGATATCCGTGGACACCTAAAGAACTGTCACTTTGACTCGGCCTAACTGGTCTACCCTCAAAAACACTAAAAAAGGATGGGTTCACTCATCGTATGTGAGGAGGAGTGTTGTGATCAAACATCCCACATACTGCAAGGAACAAAAGCTAAATGTATGGAGTGGACTAGTCTGAAAAGGATCAAGCCTATTTAGGAGGTGTCGGGTCCTTCACCCTAGCATCTTCTCACCTACTCGCCATGTCCAACCGATACCACCCTAGATCAACTTATTCACAAACTAGGTGTGAATACATCTGAGGCATTAGGCGGGTGAAGAGTCTTCATATGTGGATAACATGCATCTTGTCCTTGACTTTTGTTGTAGTTGTGTGGAGCAGGTATTAATCTTTCACCTCTTCTAGGGTATTTCTATTTCTCTTTTTCTTTCTTCTACTCATTTTTCAATTTCTTTCTTTTCATGGTCAATTAGGACAATCATAACACTTCTTTTATTGTTTTCATACCACCCATGTGCATTAAGCTCGAACAAGAGTCCATGAAATAAGTCAATTTCTAGGGGTGGTTCGGCCTTCACATCTTGAGTAGGCTACAAGACCTAAGTTTTTATCTCCCCACTAGATGTCACCTCTAGGCTAGCAATTCAAAAACCAAGACTAGTGTGCAAAGAGTATCCAGAAAAAAAAAAGGGAAAGTTGAGTTTCATGAACTCTGAGTTGACGTCAAAACTCAAAAGAGCGATAAATGGCTCAACAGTACCTCACAAGGTGTCAAAGTCTCTGTAGGCGCTCTCTCAGTGTTCACAAGGAACCTTAAGTGCTACAAGTCACGTGAATGTGTATTTTTTTAGCCTCAAGAGATACCATGTAGATACAAGAGTTTATATAGCCAGATTAACACAATTGCACTACCAATCAACTTTCAATGAGTTACGATTCCTAGTTTAGCCATATAAATAGAAACTACACATAAATGACCTAGTGTGTACTCCTAGGTTATATGCAGGTATATGAAGGGCATAAGTAGTGTCACGCATGGCCTAATCATCCATATTCACACATTTTTTTTTCAATGTTATTCAAAAATGAGAAAGATTGAAGAAAAGAAAGAAACTTCCCTGACTTATTGGTGAATCCGTAGAGGAATTAAGTTTTCAGCTCTGTACTTGTGCCAAATAAACCTGCATAAAAAATCTAATTTATTCAAAAGTGCATAGATAAATTAATAAAGTAATAAAAATAAAGGAAATAAAAAAAATAAAAACTCTTTGGGTTGCCTCCCATAAGCGCTTGTTTTAACATTTCCAGCCAGACGTTTCAGCCTTCATCAATGAGGATCTCCAAGAGGAATAAATGCACAGTTCCTCTCCATTTGTTCTCCATAGTAGTGCTTCAATCTCTGACCATTCACTCTGAATATGTTCCCTGTCTTGTCCTTCAAGTCTATTGCTCCAAAAGGGAAAACTTTGTCAATTGTATAAGGACCTGTCCATCTTGACC